>NW_020954751.1:1027217-1057660 GCF_900497805.2 Vombatus ursinus
AGGAGAAGGAGGAGGAGAAGAAGAACAAGGAGAAGAAGAAGAAGGAGGAGGAGAAGAAGGAGGAAGAGGAGGAGAAGAAAAAGAACAACAACGACAACGATGACAACAACAACGATGACGACAACGGCAACAACAATGACAACAATGACAACAACAGCAGCCAGCATTTATGTGGTGTCTATTATATGCTAGACACTGTGCTCAGAACTTTATAAATATTATTTCGTTTGAGGTAATGTTTGGATAATACCACCATTATCTTCCTTCTTCAAAAGATTGTTGTGAGGCTCTAATGAGATGATGTGTGTGTGCTGTAAATCTTAAGGAACTGTGTGAATGTCATCTGTGAGGAAGGCCTGATAATGGTTGAACTAGCTCTGTATTCAAATCCTGGCTCTTCTACTTGTCAACAGTGTGACCTTGGACAAGTCACTGGGTCTCACCTTCCCCTTGTGTAGAAGGACCAGATGCAACCTGTTGCCTGTTTTGGTAGATCCAGGATCTAAGAATATTGGGTTTTTTGTTTTCTGCATTTTAAATACTATAAAATTTTACTTAAAAATCTAAGAACCATTCTGAGCTTGAAAGTCATACTAAAACAGACCAATATGGTAGATCTGGTCTATAGATCATAGTCTGCAACTCCTTGACTAGAAGTTCTCTGAAGTCTCTTTTCGGCTCTAGGTCCTTTCTGTTGTTACTCAGTAGTTCTAGTTGTGTCTGACTCTTTATGGCCCATTTGGGGTTTTCTTGGCAAAGATACTGGAGTGGTTGCCATTTCCTTCCCAGACCATTTTTCAGATGAGGAAACTGAGGCAAACAGGGTTAAGTGTCTTGCCCAGGGTCACATAGCTAGTAAGTGTCTAAGGCCATATTTGAACTCAGGCCTTTCTGACTCCAGGCCTGCACTACTCCATCCACTGCACCACTTAGCTTACCTATATTTATACATGTATACAACTGTGTGACCCTGGGCAAGTCACTTAACCCCCTTTGCCTCAGTTTCCTCATCTGTAAAATGAGCTGGAGAAGAAAATGACAAGCCACTCTAGTATCTTTGTCAAGAAAACCCCAAATGGGGTCACAGAGTCAGACACAACTAATTGACCAAACAATAACAAAAATACATATATGTGTACATGTGTAAGTATTTAGATATGTGTATATATGTTTACATATATACATTCTAGGTATGCTCTATATACAGATATATAGAGTATATATATAGAATATATAGAGAGTATATATACACATCTGTACATATATACTCTATAAACATATGTGTGCATATGTGTATGTGGAGAATATATACATATAGCTATACATTTATACATATGCTTATACATAAACATACATACATGTGTATGTATGTATGTGTACATACACTTACAAAATAAAGATAAAGTAAATGTCACTGAAGATAACAGAAAAGGAACAACCTGAGAGTCACAACAGCATCCAAAGAATAGGATGAGAATGAATGGATGATGAATCCTAATGACAATTTAAAAGGAGTGACTGAAAAATTGCTGTGATATTTTATGCATTAAAAGAAATTAATTTAAATATAAATAAGATGCAAATCTGGTTGGTGATATTAATGTTCAATGTTAATCTTTCAAGAAGTGGGTTGCTTTTTTTTTTTGGTGAGGCAATTGGGGTTAAGTGACTTTCCCAGGGTCACACAGCTAGTAATAGCTAGGCTATGAAATCTCAGCCATGAATTCTCAACTTCTGGGGCTATTCTAATTCTCAAGTCACCAACTTGAATTGCTGCAGCCTTGCTAATTAGCATGGCCCCCACCTGCAGGGCCTGAAAGTCAGGCAGAAGTAAGTGTTGCAGTGTGGTCTCTGCCCTGCATAATGATTTTACTGAGAAAGTCCACCCAGCAACTCTCCTTTTCTTCCCTCTAGACTTTCTTCCAAAATAGGTCATCAATTGCCCCACTCAGAAAAGCTTCCATCATGTCGTTTCAACTCTGAAGCCTAGATCAATACAAAAGCAGCCTTCAGTCATCCCCAGGGGATTCAGGGCCATGACTGTCATGAATCAAGAGTCCCCATGTGGGCATGTTGGCTGCTTCTTTCAGTCTTGCCTGGCAACACATCCTCCTTTGAATGGGTCCAAAACTTGCTTCTTTCCCCTCACATACTCTACATAGATTTTCAATTCAATTCAACTGGGTTTCCCCTTCTCTTTCTAAGAAGCTGAGGGGAAACAGAAGAGCCCCATGAAAAATCCATAAACAGCCTTGGCCCTCTACCTAAGCCAAAGGAATACTGTAGCCAGCACTGTGTCATGGGCCACGGGGCACACACAGAAACAAGATTCAACCAGGCCAAGGTATGTATTTTAGCTCATTGCTTTCCCCTTCTGGCCACACCTCTTTCTCCACCTTTTTCAGTTCCTACCCTTGACAGTCCTGCCACACCTTTTTACCCCCTCATTTTTCTTTTTCTTTTCTTTTCTTTTTCTTTTTCTTTCTTTTTTTTTTTTTTTTAGGCTAGGCAATGGGGTTAAGTGACTTGCCCAGGGTCACACAGCTAGTAAGTGTCAAGTGTCTGAGGCCAGATTTGAACTCAGGTCCTCTTGACTCCAGGGCCAGTGTTCTATCCACTGAGCCACCTAGCTGCCCCCACCCCCTCATTTTTCACTCCTTCAAAATATCATTAATTTAATCAGTCTGGGTGATATCCCTCTGTCGATTAGGAGGCATCTAGGTGGTTTTAGTGGATCGAGGGCTAGACTCAGACTCTGGATGACCTGAGTGTGAATCTTGCCTCAAATACTAGTTGTGTGACCCTGGGCACAGGGTTTAAATTCTCTGAACTTTAGTTTCCTCATCTGTAAAAGGCAATAAAAAAATAGAATAATAACAAGCTTTTTCAGGGCTGTCATGGGGATCAAATAAGATAATGTATGTAAATCTGTGACTTTTTTTTTTAGGCACTTAGGGTTAAGTGACTTGCCCAGGGTCACACAGCTTACTAAGTGTCAAGTGTTTGGGCTGAGGCCGAATTTGAACTCAGGTCCTCCTGACTTCAGGGCTGGTGCTCTATCCACTGCGCCACCTAGCTGCCCCCATAAATCTGTGACTTTTAGAGCATCTCCCCTCCCCTACTTCCAGATGCCCTTTATATATTGTTTTCCTTCATTCAAATTGGTGTTGTTTGTCCTTCGTTCTGGGAGAAGACCAGTGACAAGTCGAGGGTGGGATCTTGACTTCCAAGTGAATTGGGTTTAAGTGAGGCAGAGGTGCCAAAGTTGTCAACCTCATTTTCTCCTCCAGAGTCATTGAAGCAAGACAAAGGTCAAGATGGCTGGTAATGGCCTGGGATGCAGTAGATGATTTTGGTCTTTCTAAACTAAGGTCTTCCACAGGTCTCAATTTTCTAAGGCAATGCCCATTCAATGACTAAGGGTTAGGTAAGAACTGAGAAAAAAGATGGATGAATTTACCATCACAAAAATATCAGTCTGGGAGGGGAAGGTCCTCAAAGCTTCCAATGTAAACTCCTTAAAGACAGGAATAGTCTCCAGGGCTTTTTTTGAACCCATCCCCCTTTCCCCCCCACCCCCACCCCCTGCTTAACTCAGTACTTGGTGTGTAGTTTGCACTAATAAATCCTTAAGTAAATTCTGAATAAATCTACTAAAATACTGTACAAATGTTAGAGATTGTTAAACTGCAATACCCCTAAATCTCAGGGGACAGTCTCTCTGAATTGCTCTGACCCCCTAAAATAGACCAATTTGTGGTCAGCTTTCTGATAATAAGACTTTTTGACCTTAGCTAGGTTTGTCCTCAGATGGCAATAATAGCTCACACTCCAGTGACAGTTTAGAGTTTATAAATAGTTCTCCTGGTAACAGGCTACAATTTGAAGGGACTTAGAAGTTAAGGTTGGGGGAGAAGGGCATTACATCTCCCTTTGGACAGCTCCAGAGTCTGCATTCTCACCATTTCAATTTACAGATGAGGAAATTGAGATGCAGAGAAGTTAAGACACTTGGCATTTGAACCGGCTCCATTATCATCATTTTACCTTTCCTATTACTGTAGAGAGCAACACCATCCTCCCAGCCCCTCAGGCTTACAACCTAGGAGTCATCTTGGACTCCTCATTGTCTCTCACCCCCCATAGCCAAGCTGTTGCCAAAGTCTGTCGATTTCACCTTGCAGCATCTCTGATATACTCCCTGTTCTCCTCTGACATTGCCACCTCTCTAGTCCTCATCACCTCAGACCTGGATTATTGCAATAGCTGCTGGTGGGTCTGCCTGCCTTATGCCTTTCTATACTCCATCCTCCATTCAGCCACCAGAATGATTTTCCAAAGGCATGCATCCAATTATATCACTCCCCCACTCAACAAACTGCAGTGGCTCCCTATTGCCTCTAGGATCAAATATAAAATGCTCTGTTTAGCATTCAAAGTTCTTCATAACCTAGCCCCCTCTTACCTCTCCAGTCTTCTTATATCTTATTCCCTAACATGTACTCTTTGGTGCAGTGACACTGGTGTCCTGGCTGTTCTATCTGTTGTCTAGGAACATTTTCTCTGGCTGTCCCCCATGCCTGGAATGCTTTCCCTCCTCTGACTGCTGACCTTCCTGGCTTCTTTTAAGTTCCAACTAAAATCTCACCTCCTACAGGAAGCCTTCCCCAACCTCTCTTAATTTTAGTGCTTTCTCTCTTTTAATTATTTCCTATTTACCCTATATATAGCTGACTTATACATATTTGTTTGCTTGTTGATTCTCCCATTAGACTGAGAGCTCCTTGAGGGCAGGGACTGACTTTTGCCTCTTTTTGCATCCCCAGAGCTTAGCAAGTGTGTCGCACTTAGTAGGCACTTAATAAATGTTTACTGAATGAATGGATGGATGGTCATGAGGTACTCCCATGGTCACACAATCAGTGAGTATCTGAACTGAGATTCAAACTCAGATCTCTCTTGACTCTGAGCTGCTATTCTTGGCAATCCATACTAAGCCCACACCCAAAGGCTTTCCATCTTGATTGTTGTACCTGGAGGAGATTGTTCTCAGCTGAAAGTTCTCATCTTGGGAGAAAAGATTTCCAAGTTTTTGTACATTCTCCAATTCTAGCTTTTGTACTTTTTTTTAATCCCTGTTTTCAGCTTCTCCCTCTCT
The DNA here is from genome assembly GCF_900497805.2 of Vombatus ursinus. Classification (NCBI taxonomy): domain Eukaryota; kingdom Metazoa; phylum Chordata; class Mammalia; order Diprotodontia; family Vombatidae; genus Vombatus; species Vombatus ursinus. Next base: position 1,032,376 of record NW_020954751.1, read on the forward strand.
TCATTTCACCTCAAAGGCTCTCTCTTTTATTTTCAGCTCCTCTCCCATTCTAATTCATCCTTTGTTTGCCTCAGTTTCCCTATCTGTAATATGGGAATAATAACACCTACCTCCCAGGGCTATTGTGTGGATCAAACAAGATAATTATAAAGTGCTTAGCACAGTGCTTGGCACAGAGTAAGCTCTATATAAATGTTCATTATTATTATTGCTATCATCACTATCTTCCACATAGCTTCCAAAGTGATCTTCCTGAAGTTTACATCTTATTATGTTACTCTACTCCATTGACTCCAATGGTTCACTGCTGCCTCTGGACTAGAATAAAATAGAAACTCATCTGTTTGTTGTTCAAAGCCCTTCACGACCTGGCCCCAACCTACCTTTCCAGTCTTCCACACATTACTCCCATATACACATACTACAGCCCAACAAAACTGACTTTCTTCCTGTTTCTCCTACATGATAATCCATTTCCTATTTCTGTGTCTTTGAGCTGGCTGTCCCCCATGCCTGGCGTGTACTCCTTCTTTACCTCCATCTCTCCTAAACTCCACCTTCCTTTAAGGCTCTAATCAAGCATCACCTTCCTTAAGAAGCCTTTTCTAATCTCTCCAGCTCTTAATATGCTCCCCCCAAATCACCCTTTGTCAGGTAGCACAGAAAATAGCCATAACACTAGAGTTTCTGTTCACCTCTCTGACAGCCCCAGGGATCCTTCCCCATGGAAGTCCTCCACTCATGCCTTGTGGTCATCTACTGGCTCTGTTACATGATGCTGCTCCTAAGAATCTCACCCATTTCCTCTGGCCCTTCTGCCATACTCACCTGCCTATAGGCACCCTGGGAAAAGACTCCACTACCCTCACCCTAAAAAAAACTAAGATCTTAGCCATTGGTCCCATCACTTCCTGGCAAATACAGGGAGGAGAAATGAAAACAGTGTTAGATTTTATATTCCTGGGCTCAAAGATCGCTGCAGACTGCAGCCATGAAATTAAAAGATGCTTTCTCCTTGGAAGGAAAGCTATGGCAAATCTGGATAGCACACTGAGACACAGAGATGCCACAAAGATCAAAGCTATGATTTTTCCAGTAGCAGTGTATGGCTGTGAGAGTCGGATGATAAAGAAAGCTGAGCGCCACAGAATTGAGGCTTTTGAATTGTGGTGCTGGAGAAGACTTTTGAAAGTCCCTTGGACAACAAGGAGATCAAATCAGTCAATACTTAACGAAATTAACTCAGTCTATTCACTGGAAGGCCAAATACTGAAGCAAAAGCTTAAAAACTTTGGCCACATAATGAGAAGACGGTACTCATTGGAAAAGACCCTGATGTTGGGAAAGATTGAGGGCAAAAGGAAAAGAGGACATCAGAGGATGAGATGGATAGATAGTGTCACGGAAACAACAAACAAGAACTTGGATAGACTTCAAGAAATAGTGGAGGATGGAAAGGCCATGGGATCATGAAGAATCAGACACAATTGAACAACTGAACAACAACTCACTCTACTTATAGCCTTTTCTAAAGCTCATCATATCAAGTTAAAAGTGGCAGATGTGTAAAGAAAGAAGAGAGAGAGAGAGAGAGAGAAATGATAAAGAAAGAGACAGGATTTGTCATAATAACATAGATTCAGAATTGTATGGGACATCAAATGCCACTATCTAGTCCAATACCATCATACTGGGGCCATTCTAGGGAGAAGTTAAGTGACTTTTCCAAAGTTACACTGTTAGGAAAAGTCCATGGCTGCATCCTCATAATCTATTTTATTCTTTTTTTTTATTATTATTTTTGATTGGGCAATGGGGGTTGAGTGACTTGCCCAGGGTCACACAGCTCGTAAGTGTTACGTGTCTGAGGCCGGATTTGAGCTCAGGTCCTCCTGAATCCAGGGCCGGTGCTCTATCCACTGCACCACCTAGCTGCACCCCCTCATAATCTATTTTGACCCCGACTTAGAGGATCCTAAATGTTTGTGATACTATGAAATGAGCCCCAGCTTCCCAGGAGATCCTCCTGTCATCGAAAAGAATCAGTTTCATCTAGCACGGTTTGTCTTCATACAAATAGAATTGTGCTAAGATTTACTTCTAGAAGACAAGTCAAGTGCTTCAGACATGGTTCTTGCCTCAGGAATTTCCATCCAAAGATAAACGTCAGCTCAGGTATATCTAGATGAGATGTAATAAGCCTACAGAAATATAACACACAGCTTGAAGGATGGCAAACTGGAGTACAATGGTGAATTGAAAATTACTCATATGTCATAAAAGGTATACTGTCTGGGGAGGTATAGGGCAGGGAAAATAGCAGTGGACTGGAAATCAAGAGACCTGGCATTGCTTCTAACTTACTGTGCAATCTTGCTTAAGTCATTTCAAATCTATGCACCTCAGTTCTCTTATTTGTAAAGTGAGGAGATTGGACCAGGTGATCTTGAAGGTTCCATTGAAGCTAAAATATTCTTTGATGATTGGGTTCTACTATATAACTAGCACTGTGCGAGGCACTGTGGGAGACACACGTAAGACACTGAGGTCCTTACAGTCTAGTTGGAGGGAGCACAACACATTCCTGTGAGAAGATAATTAACACCACCAGGTAACATATTGTATAATGCCTACTATGTGCCAGGCACTGTGCTACATACTTGAGGATACAAGGAAAGGTAAAAGAAAATCCCTGCTCTCAAGAAAATCACAGTCCCATGGAGGAGACAACATGAGAATAACTATGTACAAACAAGTTACATACAAGATAAATTGGAAATAATCAATAGAGCGAAGGTGGTGGGAATGGCTTCCTCCAGAAGGTGGGATTTTAGCTGGGACTTGAAGGAAGCCAGGGAAGTAAAGGGACTTGTCAGAGACACACAGGAAGTGTAGCAGAGTTGGGGTTTCGACTTCGGTCCTCTGACTCCAAATCTAATATTCTTTCCAGGGTACCATAAGTTAGCATGTTCTTCTCCTCTCCAGGCTAAAAGTCTGTAGTTTCTTCAAGTGATGCCCTTTTGGCATGGTCTCTAGTACCTTCACCATTCTGCTTACCCTCCTCTAGATCTTGTCAACATTCTTCAAATGTATCAGTCAGTCATTTAGTCAGTCAACCAGCATTTACTATGTGCTGGACTCCGTGTTAAGTCTTTGGGGATACAAAGAAAGGTAGCTAAAAGACAATCCCTGCTCCCAAGAAGATCAGGGTCCCCTGGGGGAGACAATATACAAACAACTATGTACAAACAAGGTACTGACAAAATAAATTGGAGATAACCATTAAAGGGAAGGTATTAACCTTAAGGGGGATCAGAAAAAACTTCTTGTAGAAAGTGGGATGTTAGCTAAGACTCGAAAGAAGCCAGGTGGTAGAAATGTTGCTATTGTTCAGTTATGTCCAACTCTTCATGACCCCATTTGGGATTCTCTTGGCAAAGACTGAAATGGTTTACCATTTCCTTCTCCAGCTCATTTTCCAGATGAGGAAACTAAGGCAAACAGGGCTAAGTGACTTGCCCAGGGTCACACAGCCAGTAAGTGTCTGAGGTTACATTTGAACTTAGCTCTTCCTGACTCCAGGCCCAGCACTTTATCCACTGCGTTACCTAGTTGCTCCATGAAGAAGTAAAGAAGAGGAAGGTAAGAATTCCAGTTATGGGGGACATCCAGTAAAAATTCACAAAGTGGGAACATGGGAGTGTGTTATTCCAGCAATTTACTGGAGGCCAGTGTCACCGAACCACAGAGTATTGGTGGGGTGGGAGTGGGAAGACTTGGAGTAAGATATAAGAAGACTGGAAATTAAGAGGAGGCTAGATTATGAAAATATATATGTGTGTGTGTATGTTTAACCAAATAGAGGGTTTTTTATTCAATCCCACTGGAGCATATTGAATAGAAGGATGACATGGTTAGAACTGCACTTGAGGAAGATCATTTTGGCAGCCAAATGGAGGATGGACTGGTAGGGGAGAGACATGTGGTAGGCAGACAGGCTACTGCAGCAATCCAGGTGTGAGGTGATGAGGGCCCGCAGCAAGGCAGTGCCAGTGTTAGAGGAGAAAGGGGGCATATTGGAGTGATGGGGAGGTAGAATAAACAGGTCTTGGCAATGGATTGGAAATGAGAGATAAGAGGGAGGAGTTAAGAATGACACCTATGTTGGGAGTCTGGGTAACCAGGAAGATAGTGATTTCCTAGACCATAGTAGGAAAATTAGGGAGAAGGGAGGGCTTGTGGGGAAAGAGCTGAATACAATATTCCAGATGTGGTCTGACCAGAGCAGGGCAGGGCAGGACTATGTCTGCTGTGCTCTGGACATCATGCAGTAAGATCACATTCACTTCCTTGGCTGCCATGTCTCACCTTTGAGCCATATTGACCTTCGGTCTACCTTCAGATCTTCTCTGACAAACTTTTGCCTTGCCATGCCTCCTCCCATCTTGTACTAATGAAGCCAACTTTTTGAACTATTAATTTCATTTTTAATATTAGACTCAGTCCATTGTCCTAGATTGCTGACATCTTTTAGATTTCTGGCTACTGTCAATCAAAACCTGGGTTCTAATCCCACTTGTTGCTGTTGTTCTCTTCGCCTCCTCCTCCTCCTCCTTCTGCTTCATTTTTGAAGAGGACCAATGACATCATGTGTGAATTGGATTTAAGTGAGGCAGAGTTGTGTAAAGTTGTGAGCCTCACTCTTTCTTCCAGTCATCAAAGTCCAGTGGCAGGACAAAACCAGATTCCGACTAAACAGTGAGATAAAAGGCAGGCTTCCTTAGCTCTCTGAGCCTCACTCTCCCCATCTGTGAAAAATCCAGTGCAGCATTGTTCTCAAGATCTCAGATAAAAGTTGGGAGCCTGAGCTCACACCCACACAAGGTTTTACAGCTTGCATACGTAAGAGTACGTGCAGTAGTTAATGATCTCAGTTAACACCATTCAAGTGCACTTTGAAAGAACAGGATGAGGCAAGGGGGTTGTTTGTTTTTTGTGGAAGTGACTCAGGGACATTTCTCTATGTATGTATTTCTTAGTGATGCCCTTAAGATAGCAGCTGAGCAAGACAAATTACTTTCTTTGGGGACTACCCATCATACAACTGACATCAAGTTGCCAACAGCCTTCAGTTCACAGAATGTTGGCTGGTGCCCTGTCAGACACATTCTTAATTGTAACCATAATTGTTGGAAACGACCTGAACTCCCCTATGGAACAAAGACAGACAGTTGTGCGGTCCAGTGTGGTATTTTTCCAGTGGTGTACTCTGAAATCCTGCAGTCTTTTGTGGAAGATCACCAGCATCCCTATTCCCCCAAAAGAATTTCACAAAGGCTGGGCTGGCCTTCCACAAAATTGTGCAATGGGTGAAGTCTGTCTATGGCATTCTGTGACTTCCTTTTTTTAGTGACTTCCTCCCAGAGCCATCCCTAAGCACTGAGCCACCAGAGATTTGTCCCAGTACACTGACAAGGGTGGAGGGAGGGGGAAAGGAGACGAGCAGGGGAAGGAAGGAGGGAGCAAGTACTTTCTCTTCCCCTCCCCCTCCTTGCAAGGTATTCACGTGGGGAGGTGGGGCTGAACATCTTACCAATGGCAGTTGTTCCAGATGGTGCCAAGCAAGTGGAGAACCATGTCAGCGTCCTGGGCGGGAAGAAGCATGCCTCTTTCTCTCCAAACCCCAGGCCATCATCCCCCCAGCACCCTATCACCATCATATTGTTTTTTGGGGGCCACCTCCCCTACCCCCCTACACCAGCACATAGTACCCGACTGAGGAGGACCTTCTAAGCACCACCTGGCTTAGAGACCCGCATCCTTCAGAGTGTTTGGTATTGTGGGTCAGGACCTAGTGGAATTTGGAAGGGTTGATTGAGTTAACCTCTACACTCCCACAACATTAAATTGAGATATTGTGAAGGAAGAAGTTGTAAAGCAGACCTGGGGCAGTTTGAGTTAACTTTGGCCCCAAATGGATTGATTGAGGACCCAGCTTTGGGCTCCTTTGTGCAAGGAGAATATAACCCAAGGAAGAACATCCTCCTCCTCCCCCTTTCCCCCTCCTCGCTTCTACCTCCTCCCTCTCTTTCTCCTCCACCTTTCCTTTCCCCCTCCTCCCCCTCTTCCTTTCTCCTTCCTCCTCCTTCTTCCCTCCCTGCTCCCTTTCCCTCCTTCTCTCCTTTCCCTTTTTCCTCCCCCCTTCCCTCTCTTTCCCTCCCTCCTCCTTCCTCCCTTCCCCCTTCCTCTTTCCCTTCCCCTCCAACTCCCACTCTCCCTCCTCCCCTTGCTTTTCTTCTCTTCCTTCTCCCCTCCCCTCTTCTTCTTCCTCCTCATTACTTCCTTTTTCTTCTTCCTTCTCTTCCCTTTCCCTCTTCTTTTTCCTCCTCCTCCTCTTCCTCCTCCTCCCTCACTATTTTTAATCTTCTCACCAGGGTCTTTTACCTACTTTACTTTCCTGAACTGCTTTACTACTTCATGGATTGTCTTTTACCTGGGTGTTGCTGAATGTTTTTATTAGAGATTTTTATCTGAATAATAGTAATAATAATAATAATAATAGCAGCTAGTATTTATATAACACTTTAAGATTTGTAAAGCACTTCACCTATGTCACCTTATTTGGTCCTCACAACAACCTGGGAAGTCAGTGTTATTATTTTCTCCACTTTATAAATGAGGAAATTGAGACAGCAGAGGTTAAGGTCACAATGGTCCCACAGCTAGGAAGTGTCTGAGGCCAGAACCTAAACTCGGGTCTTCCTGATTGCTGTACCACCTAGCTGCCTAAGCCTTGTGCTCTGAGTGATCTATCAGATCAAATGTAGAGTCACCATCAGGACATCTGGGATCAGCAGCAGTTAAGGTGCACATCAAGCTTTGGGTATCGCAACGTGACTTCCAAAAATGTAGTTTGCTCCTATTGCCAAAATCCCTGGTTACAGCTGGGCTCCCTTCTGTCACCTAGTGTCACTTTCCTCTCCTGTTGTCACAACCCAGGTACACTACTGCAGTGGACTGGTGGGCCTAGAAATAGTAATCCCTCAGTACTCTGCCCTGCCTCACATTTTACAAAGGACATTGACAAATTGGAGCAAATCCTTGAGAGGGTAATCAGCATGGTGAGAGTAATAGCATGAGATCCATGCTATGCCAGGATCCACTGAAGGACCTGAGAATATTTAGTCTTCCAGAGAAAAAAAGACTTGGGGGGGGGGGGGAGACATTGCAGCTGTCTTCAAGTGTTCCAGGAGCTGTCCTGGTTAAGAAGGATTATTAATTTTTTTCTGCTTGTCCTCCAAGGCAAGGACTAGGAGCACAGAGTGGAAGTAGCACAGACAGATTAAGGCTCAATTGGAGGAAAAGCTTCCTACCGATCAGAGCTGTCCAGTAGCAGAAGCCAGGGATGGTGGCTTTCCCATAACTAAAAATTTTTAATTGCAGACTAAGGAGGATTTCTGTAAAGGTATGGGGTAATCTACATAGCCTCTACTGTCTTCTCTAATTCTGAAATTCAGTGATCTCTCTTTAACATAACCATTTAAATATTTGAAGATAAAATTAATGAAAATGTAGTAATTTAGAAAAAATATAGTATATGACAACATAAAATGTATTTGGGGTAAAATGAAATGATGTTTATTATTGTTCATCCCTCATTTTCTTTCTTTCATTCTTTTTTTCTTTTGAGGCAATTAAGGCTAAGTGACTTGCCCAGGGTCACATAGCTAGTAAGTGTCTGAGATGGGATTTGAACTCAGATCCTCCTGACTCCAGGTCTGTATTCACTGTACCACCTAACTACTTCTCATACTTCGTTCTCAAAGAGGACCAATGATGTGATGGAGTGAGGTCTTGACTTGTGAGTAAATTAGATTTAAGTGAGGCAGAGTTGTACAAAGTTGTCAGCCTCACTGTCTCTTCCAGAGTCATTGAAGTCCAGTGGCAAGACAAAAGTCAAGATGATCACGATGGCCTGTGGTGCAGTGGACGACCTTGGCATCTTTGATGTCTGCCCAAGCTCTGAGTGCTCCACAGTGTCTGCTTTAGCCACCTACACGGCCATTGGAACAAATTGTTCTCATCTGCCCTTTCCACCTGGGGAAATCTTCACGTGCTTGGGATAGACATCCCTCTAATACACAGACGGGTTTGAAGCCTGTCAGATACCCTCAACTTGGACATTTGAAAGAATTCTAAAATTCTCAAGAGTTCACACAGAATCATAAAATGTCAGCATTGGAAGGGATCTCAGAACCCATCTAGTTCATCCTCCACCTGAACAAGAACTCCCTATGTGATATTCCTGACAAGTGGTTATCTAGCCTTTGCTTAAATCAATTAATAAGCACTTATTAAACACCTACTATATGCCTTCCACCAGGGTTAGGTGATGGGGATATAAATCCTTACCCTCAAGGAGCTGACATTCCATCTTGGAAGACCTTTCTTTAATGAAGGAAAGCCCATTATCTCCCAAGGCAGCTGAAGTCTTTCCAATTAACCCTTATAAGGCCTGACCATAAGGTTCTTCACAATTGACATTCTGGTGGTAGAGGAGAGGACTTAACTCCTATTTTAATTTCTGCCCTTGGTTTTCTGAGTGACTGGGGTCAAGTCACAAGAAGTTAACTCCTCTGTGCCCCAATACCCTCAAACTAAAAGTAATAGTGATAATTAAGCCTTAGGAAAAGTGCTATGTAAAAACAAAATGTAATTAAGGTAGTAATAGATGTACCACACCCAATGATCTCATTTAGAGAGAGGCTGAATAAGGAGGATGGGCATTTATATATCTAGTAATTTCTATTTTTTAATTTAAAAAAGTTTTACTGATAAGCAATATCAATTTTAGCCCAGATACCATAGCTACCTAGGTGAGGATGTGTCTCAATCAATCTTAGGCCTTAAACTAAATATGAAAAGTTGAGTACCACTTGAAGAAATGAAATGACCATAAAAAAACTTCTGTTCCGTTTGGCTGATGATTTCATCACACCCTTTGGGTGCTATATGAAAGAGATCAAGAAAATGATTCCTTAAAAATTAGAATTGGGCAAGTGGAAGCTAATGACTCCATGAGACATCAACACACAATAAAACAAAGTTAAAAGAATTTTTAAAAATTGAAGGAAATGTGAAATATCTTATAAAAAAAAACAATGGGCGTGAAAATAGTAGAGGAGAGATAATTTAAGAATTAAGGGACTACCTGAATGCCATGATTTAAAGAAAAAAGAGTCTAGACATCGTATTTCAAGAAATTATCAAGGAAAACTGCCCCAACATCACGCATCCAGAGAGTCAAGTAGAAAGTAAAAGAATCTACTAATCACCTCCTTAAAGAAATCCCCAAATGAAAACTCTTAGAAATATAATAGTCAAATTCCTGAGTTCCCAGTTCAAGGAGAAAATATTGTAAACAGCCGGAAAGAAACAATTCAAATATCTTAGAGCCATAGGATCACACGAGATTTAGTGGCTTCCACATTAAAGGAGTAGAGGGCTGGGAAGTGATATTCCAGAAGGCAAAGGATTACAACCAAGAATAACCTACCTAACAAAACTGAGTATAATCCTTGGTGGGGGAGGGAGGAAGAGGATGGATATTTCATGAAATAGAGGACTTTCAAGCATTCCTGATGAAAATACCAGAGCTGAATAGAAAATTTGACATTCAAACATAAGACTTGAGAGAAACCTAAAAAGATAAACATGAAAGAGAAATCTTAAGAGACTTACTATGGTTATACTGTTTACATCTATGGGAAGATGATACTTGTAACTCCTAAGAACTTTATTATTATGAGGGCAGTTAGAAGAAGTCTTCATAGACAGAGGGCTGAATGTGAGTCGACTAGGTTGGGATGATCTTAGAAAAAAAAAGAAAGGATGAGAAAGAGGAACTCACTGGGAGAAGGGAAAAGTGAGAGGTAGAATAGGGAAAATTTTCTCACATAAAAGAGGTACACTATGAAAAGCCTTTATAGTGGAGGAAGAAATGGGGCGTGGCAGGCAACACTTGAACCTCAGTCTCATTGGAATTGTTCAGAGAGAGAAATATATATATATATATATATATATGTATATATATATATATATATACACATATATGCTCACTCAGTGGGGCATCAAAATCCATCTTACCCAACAGGGAAATAACAGGGAAGGGGGAATAAGAAATATGGGGGAGGAGATGATAAAAGGAAGGAAGGATTAAAGGAGGGGTTGGTCAGAGGCAAAGCAGATTTTTGAGGAGAAACAGGATAAAAAGAGAGAGAAAGATAAACAGAAGAAAATAAGATGGAGGGAAATACACAGTAATCATAACTATGAATGTGAATGGGATGAGCTCATCTATAAAACAGAAGTGGATAACAGAATGGATTAGAAACCAGGATCCAATATACTGTTTACAAGAGACACTTGAAACAGAAGGACATGTCAGAGTTAAAACAAAGGGCTGGAGAAGAATCCATTATGCTTCAGATGAAGTAAAAAAAAAAAGCAAGGGTAGTAATCATGATCTCAGACAAAGCAAAAACAGAAAGAGACCCAATTAAAAGAGATAAATAGGGAAACTACAGTTTTGCTAAAAGGTACCATAGTCAATGAAGTAATATCAAAAAATTTTATAGAAAGTTTCTCTGATAAAGGCTTCATTTCTCAAATATATAGGGAACTGAATCAAATTCATAAAAAATAAGAGCCATTTCCCAATTGATAAATGGTTAAAGAATATGAACAGTTTTCAGAAGAAGAAACCAAAGCTATCAATCGTCATATGAAAAAAAAATGCCCCAAATAACTACTGATTGGAAAAATGCAAATTAAAACTCTGAGGTACCATCTTACATCTATCAGAAATGACAAATGCTGGAGAAGTGAGGGAAAATAGGTACCTCATTAAGTTATTGGTAGAGTTGTGAACTGGTCCAAACATTCTGGAGAACAATTTGAAACTACGCTCAAAGGGTTATAAAAACTATGCATACCCTTTGACCCAGCAATACCACTATGTGGTTTGTACTCCAAAGAGACCAAAGAAGAAGGACAAGGACTTATATGTACAAAAATATTTATAACAGCTCTTTTTGTGGTGGCAAAGAATTGGAAATTGAGGGGATGCATATCAATTGGGGAATGGTGAATAAGTTGTGGCATATGATTGTGATGAAGTACTATTGTAATGTGGGAAATGAGAGGGGTGGTTTTAAAAAAAACTAGGAAAGACCTATATGAACTGAAGCAAAGTGAAGTAAGAAGAACCAGGAGATCATTGTGCACAGTTACTGCAATGTTGTAATGATGATCAACCATGAAAGATTTGGTACTCTAAACAATACAATGATCCAAGAGAATTCCATGATGAAAAAATGCTATCCACCTCCAGAGAAAGAACTAATGACTCTGAGTGCAAATTGAAGTATATTTTTCTTGCTTAAGTTTTTTTTTTCTTTTTTTGCAATATGGCCAATATGGAAATATGTTTTGCATGACTTCATATGTATAAATGATATAATTTGCTTGTGTATGGAGCAAGGGTGGGAGGGAGGGAGAGAATTTGGAGCTCAAAATTTAAAAAGAAAAGAATATAAAAAATAAATAATAATTTTTAAAAGAAATTATATATGTAAAAAACTCTGTAAACTGTAACACACTATATAAATGTTAGTTATGGCCATGAAATGTTCAATATGCTATTAGATAAAGATGCTATATCAATTGATTTTACTTGACTGCTTTTCTTTGTTAAAAGGGAGAGAGGTTTCTATTTGGACAACAGGAAGGAAAGAGAGAGATTTGTCCTGTTGGTCCCTTTTGTATGCACAATTGTTCCTGGCTCAGCAACCAATTAAAAGGCCCCATCACACAGTATGCCAACAGAAAACAAAAGTCACAGAATACTCATTTGTTCTCTGAAGTGAAGAGCCAGAGCCCTTCATTCCACATCCACACATACTTCTAGAAACAGGCTCAAACATCCATCTGGGTCCCCCCTACATAGGCCAGGACTGGGCCCTCATTGGTCAGTCCCTATATAGATAAATGTTTTGTTTGCTTATTTCAAAAGCAAAACCAATACATTTAAATGAAATAAAATCTCATTTTAGTTAACCCCAGCATTTGCTTATCCAGAGTTTTCTTCCTGCCCTATGAACAACAGATTCTCTAGGTGCTCCAGGTTTTCTGTATCTAATGCCCCTTCCCTACTAAAGCCCTTCCATCCTGTAACAGCCTGAAGTGTATTCCAGAGGAGTGCAATATGAAACCCTCTCAGCCCCAATTCAGGGTCCTATTACCTGGGGCCAGATCAGAAGCACATGGCCGGTCAAGTATTCATATAACTACAGGTTTTATATACCACTTCCCTTATAGTATGGGATGGACCATGTTAAGACTTCTGCAGAATTCAGTGTAGAGTAGTTCTGATTCTGAATGCCAGGAAACAGTTCCTCCCCCTTCTCAAGTGGAAAATGATACTGAGGTCAGTTGGAAGGAAACCTCACTCATTCTTACCTATTATGAAAGTGCAGCATTTAGAAATTTACCTCGCAGACAAATTGGACCCTTTTGCTAATTAACTTCTTTTGCCCAGGCATGTTCTCTTTCAACACTTATCAGCAAACATTAAATAAGAGTCCACTATTGGTGATGAGTAAGAGAACAAGGAAGTATGATGTCGTGGAAAGAGGACTAGATTTGAAGGCACGAGACCTGGCTTCAAAATCTGGATTGGCCACTTATCATTTATGGAAACTTGCTCAAGTTCTCTTCTCTGAGCCTCAGTCTGATCATCCATAAATTGGGTCTAGATGACCTGAAAGGTCACTTCTTGGTCCAAATGACAGCTCTAGCAGGAGCAGAAAATAGTGCCCAGTCTGGGCATGCTTCCTTGGCTGCCTCAAGGTCTCTTGGCTTTGGCTCATGTTCTGTAGGCTTTGGCTCATCTTCTCTGATCAGCAACAGCAGGCGAAGCGTACCCACGCAGACAGCCAGAGCCAGAGCAAACTCAAGGATTGCACAATTACCGAGTAAATCAGAACCTTCCTGCAGGCCTTTTCCAGCAGCGTTGGCTCTAGGCAAAGTTTGTGTTCTGTCTTCCATCCCCAGCCTTCTTTGTGCCTCCAGTACAGTTGTGCTGCCCCCTCCTCATGCAGTTTCTCCCACTGGGATAGGCTATTCCCATTCCCAAAGCTTTCAGGCTTTATCTGCCTCTCTGCCTGTGCCTTATTCTACACCACTTCTTACATCTCCATTTCTATTTCTGTCAAAACTTACCCAATCCTTTTATTCATGTTCCTTCAAGGCCTACTCTCTGCTAGGTGTCGGTGTATAGTATCGGATTGACTAAATAAAGGGTTCCCTAATATGGTTGCAAGCTAATAAATTACCGTTAATGGGTAATAATGCTTCACTTTAAATATTTACACACTCATGAATATATGCACAAATATGCTTATGTATGTACACATACATAGATAGGTGCATGTACATATGTGCTAAATATATTTAATATAACATGTTAATATTATGTGCAATATAATGTGTAACACACTGTGTAATAATAATGTAATGTATTATGTGCTTAAATATAATATATGACATTTTTCCAGGAAGCCTTTAAGAAGCAACTCAATTTTAGGCAGGTAAAAGGAGGATTTGAGAGATAAATGTAAAGCCATACATTTGGGTTTTCAACATTATCTACTTAAATAAAAGATAGGGATTTTAATTCATTTCAACAAATATCAAGTGCCTAATACATATGCTATCATGCTGGATCAGACAATCCCTGAATTCAAGGAGTATGTACAGGATATATGTGGTTGTGCTACTTCAATATAAAAATGGCTCAGCTTGTTTGGGGCTAGATAGATAGGTGATCTGGGGCTTTGTCCACCCATATCCCAGATCAGTTTCTGTCTTTATGAGGAGCAGGAGAACTGTTGGCTGAGTACTTTTTCCTTCCCTTACCTTTGTCCAAGAGGGTTATCAGGCTACCATTATATCTATACCTCAAATATTGGTAGTCTTGGGGTATAATACTTTGGGATCCCAGATAAATACTACTTTTGCTGACTACTTTCAGGGGAAAGATAATTCCTAGTTTACTATCCTAGCTCCCTGCCATTGAATGCTGGTTGCACAAAAGACCATCACAAATAATATGCCTTTTTATGAAAGTAAACAGTAAGCAGAAATCAGGGAAGTAATATGTTAGAGTAGACCATTCAGTAGGCAAGAATAAAGATATGTTTCAACTAAGAGGGAGATAAAATCTCAGGCTAAATCAAGGAGAGGTGGAGATGATCACACCATGGGAAATCTGTTCTTAGCAATCTCTAGGGTTTCAAGTACTAAGTCAAGAAATATGCGGCGAATCAACTCTCCACATATCTGCAGCTTCAGAGAGATCTCCTGTCCATCATTCTAAAGTCTGAGCTTTCCTGTCATGGTTACCTCTCTGAAAGTCTTCCAACAAACTGAAGATTTTTCCTCTCCTCCTCCCATAAGTACACAGCATTCTCTCAGACAATCAGGAGTTATGTCTTTTTCTGCATACCCAGTAAGTCTGCTCAGTCTACCTGAGTGGAGGTGTTATATCTGCAATCTATTAGGGAAGATCAGATATATTCACAAGTAACTATAACACAAATTAGACAGTGAGGGTAAAGGAAATGTCTGCCAAAGTGTGGAGAGAATTTGAGGAAAGGAGAGAAAATTTCTTATTGTGGAATCAGGAAAGGCTTAATAGAGGAGTGGCACTTGAGCTGGGTCATGAAGGAAGGCAGAGGTTGCAACAGGCTGAGATGGAGGAAAGGAGATTTCAGGCATGGAAAACAACATGAACCCAAAGCCCAGAGATGGAAAGAACAGACCAAGTTTGGGAAATGATATATGGTTCGGTTTGGCTGGAAGCTCAGCATATTTGAGGAGTTAGAAATGAAGTTAGAAAAGTACATGACAGATTGTAGTGGGCCAAGATAAAAAATAGCTATAGCTATAGCTATATCTATGGACTGTAGTAGGCAATGGGGAGTCCCTGAAGGTTTTTGAATAGGGGAGTGACTCGACCAGAATAGTTCACTAGGAAGATGTCTTGGGTAACAAAGTGAAGAATGGATTAGGATAGGATTGGAATTGGGAGAACCTGGGGGCAAGAGATCAGTTGACTGCAATTTTTATTATAGTTTATAATATGTTGTACCAGTCAAGAGAGGTAATTGTCTAATTGTCCCCTGCGTGGATCAGTCTATATCTTGCTAATTCTGACCAGTTCTGAGTATCACACTTAAGAGAGACATTGAGAAAAGCAGAAGGTATCCCCAAGGAAAGTGATCAAGATGATGAGGGCACTTAAAATAATGTCATACAGTAACAGTAATAATGATGATGATGATGATGATGATATAACAGTAATAACAATTATAGGAATAATACAGTATAATGGAAAAGAGTGCTAGACTTGCCTGAATAGTTCCAAGCAAGACCAGGATTCAAATCTTGCCTCCAACACCTACCACCTGTGTTACTATGGGCAAGTCATTTAACCTCGGTTTCCTCATCTGTAAAATGGAGATAATAATATTGACAGCACATAACTCACAGTGTTGTTGTGAGAATCAATTGAGATAATAGAGAGTGTCTCAAAAGTCTTTGTGTGGCTTTAAGATATAGTGGTTTGGAACTGCGTTAAGACTCTTGGGACATATATGTAGATATATTTTGAGAGATTTGTTTTTCAGGGTTTTTAAAAAAATTTTCTCAATGGAGGAAGGGAAGGAAGTAGGAGGGACAGATTTATAAAAAAGATACTTGTTACTTAAAAAATAAAAAAACTATTAAAAATAAACTCAAGGAACAAAAAAGAGATAATCTTTATAAAGCATTTTACAAATCTTAAAGTTCTTCTTAAGTGCTGGCCAACCTCATATGACAATCCCTTGAAAGACCTGGAGAAGAGAAAAAATGGGGGTATGGAAGCTCTATTCAGATATTTGAAAGACTGTCATGTGGAGATAAGATTAGATATTTTCTGTGCATCTAGAAGAGAGAAGGATTATTGGGTAGAAGAGATAAGGAGGCAGATTTCTGTTTGATGTAAAGAAGCAATTAGATCTCTCTGAAAACTCATCTACAAAAGTCCCCTTCAGATGCCTTTTTGTGGCATGGAGCTGACCCAGGGTTCTCAAAGTCTTCACTAATTCTGGCAAATTTTTCAAACTAGAAAGACTTCTAATGTGGTCCAGGAAACAGACTGTCTAAGGGGAGAGAATCAATGAGTGGAGGCAGAGGCGCATCTCCAACAAGTAGGTCAATAGTGACCACATCTGGTCATGTGTGCAATATTCTGTCCTGATAGTCCCCCATCTCTCTGTGTAGAAGGGGGCAGGAAAGAGTTATTCTCTATTATCTCTAGATAATTGAACATTGGTTTTTCATTTCCCCCAAGTTTAGCTTCCTTTTCTGACCATTTCTCTTAATTGCTGTAGTTACTGTATATATTATTCTTTCAGTTGTGTTTAATTTGCTCTAGGTGATGTGAGTTAAATCTTGTCACACATATTTCTTACACATATGCCTCACTATTATTATGGTCTAAGTTTAAGCTTACTCTTCCCATGGATGCTACATGTATTTGTGGGAAGTAGTGAATCAGATTCTTAGGAGAAGGTTGTACATTAACTATCTTTACCATGTTATAACTGAAAGTAGTAGTTGCTGCCATCTGGGGATCCAACCTGTCAATTCAAACAGAAGCTGGGAAATGCAGCTATTATTATTGTTGCTGTTTTTATTTCTTCTTCTTCTGTATCTCCTCCTCCTTTTTCTTTTCCTTCTCCTTTTTATTTTATTTTTCAAAAAGCTGTGACAATTTACTTTTTTCTTGCACAGTTTTCATTTTTGATTTCTTGAAATACAGCTCTGAAAAAACAGGTTTTTAAAAAAGCCCATTGTACTTTAAATGGAGCCACCTGGTTGCCTTTTAAACTCAAATCATTCTAGCTTTCATTGAATGGCCAATAATAGCCCTTGCCCAAGCCCGTGTGGCTCACTGTTTAGGTTTTGATGGCTTAGAATGAGTGCAAATAACAATTGTTTTTTGTTCTGGCCAGAAGCTCTGAGGGTCTCCCCTGCCCAAATTGATATCTTTGGAATGGTAAATTAGGCCATCTTTTTTCTCAATTTTTACCCTAACCTTTAGTCTGAATGGGCGTGGTCTCAGACAAACTGAGACCTGAGAAGGACCTTAAAAGGCCAAGGTCACCCACTGCATTCTGCGTGATCACCAGTCATCCTGACCTTTGTCTTACCACTGGACTTTGATGACTCTGGAGGAGAGAGTAGAGTTGGCAACTTTGTGTACCTCTGCCTCACTCAAATCCAATTGGCCTGCAAGTCAAGACATCACCCTTAATGAAGGATGAACAACAATTTGTTCTATCTCAGTTTGTATAAATCTTCTGATATTTCTTTAAATTACTCATATTTATCATTTCTTATTTCATAATTAATATTCCATTATATTCATATAACGTTTTGTTTTAACCACATCCCAGTTGATAGGTCCTTGCTTTATTTCTAGTTCTTTGCTACCACGAAGAACATGGCTAAGAATATTGTGGTATATATTAGACTTCTGTTTCTGGGTTTGCATTTCTTTCTTAGAGTATATTCTAGTAGTGGAACTGCTGGCCAAAAGTATATGGACATTACAGTCACTTACTTTTCTTACATAATCTAAATTGAGAACAGGTGGATTACTTCACTGAACCAGCATATCAGTATGCCTGTATTCCTATAGCCCCTCCACAACTGATTATTCCCATATTTTATCACCTTTTTTCAATTTGCATAGTGTAAGCTAAAACCTCAGAGTTATTGTGATTTGCATTTCTCTAATAATTGCTGCCTTGCAGCATTTTTTTGTGTGTGTGGTCAATTATAGTTTAAAATTATTCTTTGGAAAACAGTTTCTTCATATCCTTTGACCATTTATCTAGAAAGAATGGCTCTTGGTGCAATATATTTGTAACAATCTCCTATATAGTTTGGATATCAGACTTCTGTCAGTGATGCGTGATGCAAATAACTTTTCATGCTCTACTGTTTCTTTTCTAATTTTATTTTCATTGATTTTACTCATGCAAAAACCTTTTGGTTTTATGTCACATAGCACTGGTATCCAGGAATTATTTAAAGACCTAAAGGAAATCCTCCAATGTGTCGGGTAGATCCTCTGTGGAGAAGACTTATGGAAGAGACATATGAGTTGTCTTCAAGTATCCTGAATACTGTCACACAGAAGAAGGATTAGCTTTGTTCCACTTGGCCCCAAAGGGCAGAACTAGGAGCAGTGGGTGGAAGATACAAAGAAGAAAATTTAGGTTAGATGTTAGGAAAAACTTACTGGCAATTAGCAGCATCGAAAAGAAAAATGAACTACCCAAAAGGCTATAAGTTCCCTCTCACGAGAAGTCTCCAAGCAAAGGCTGGATAACCAAATAATCATTTATTAGGTATGTTGACATAGGGATTCTTATTCAGGTGTAGATTGGACAAGATGGTCTCCAAAATCCTTTCCAACTCTGAGCTTCTGTGAGTCTGTGAGGATTTGTGTAAGGACATAAGCAAGATTTGCGCAAGATGACTTGGATGGGCTGTGATCTTCACCAGGAAAGGAAGTACCCAGCCCAATGAGATAACAGCTCCATTACAGAATAAAAGAGCTATCTAAAAATAAATTGAACTGCCTTGTGAGATGATGACCTTCCCTATCATTATAGGTATTTAGAAAGAAACTAGATAAGCCCTTTTTGGAGATAAAGAATCCTCAGTGTGGACTGAGAAATGGAATAGATGACATCATAGGAGAATAACAGGGAGATTTAGAGCTAGAAGAGGCCTTAGGGATTGTGTATTCTAATACAACCCCTTGATTTTACCCATGAGAAAACTGAAGTTTAGAAAAATTAGGAGAGACTAAGTTTCTTTTCAGTTGTGATTCTTTGTGATTTGGAGGTAGAAAAAGGACTTTCTCTTTTAGGGTATTAAGAAATAAAAAGACACCTTCTTCTATTCTGGTTTAAAAAAAAAAAGGGAACAAAACCAAAAAACATCCTTTATCTTCATGATCTGGGAGCTTTGTGTGCAAAGTCCCAAGGCCAACAAACAGTGGCACAGCCCTTTACTTAACTTTGGCCATAGGGTTACCATCTCAGTAGTAGAGCAGCCCAGGTCAGCAGCAGTGGAACACCTTGGCCCAGCAACCGATGAACTTCATGAAAACACATCAAAGGGAGAAAAAACTCCCAATGCCAATATTTACAAGGCACCCCTTTGCCATAAGTGTTTCCCACACATACGCCTCATGACCTTTGTCCTCTAAGTTTGAATCCACAGTCCCTTGGGATTTTATGTGTGCCAGGGGAAAGTATGCCCTTAGATTGGGGGGAATATTTTATATCAACTATTCTTGTTCTACGCTTTCTAAGTAAATCCTTTCACTAAAAGTAAATTATGTCTGGCTTTACTGTTAATGGGGAGCACACAAGTTGGGGTTCATAAGTGAGAGTACTTGAAACCCATCCCAGACCCTCAGGGTTTCCTTTACAACCCTAAATAGTAGTAGCCAATTGACCCTCTGAGGACACTAACTTATGAGTATTAATGAGAGTTGTGAGAGTGAACACAGAGAAGGGGATGCACATTTATGTAACACCTTAAGGTTTACAAAGTTCTTTCATGACAACAAAAGAGTGAGATAAATTTGTCTTCATGAATCTAATTACTTCTTTGTTACATTAACATTTTCTCCTTTATTTTCTGAACTTCAAGCTATGTAAAAATGTTCCTTTATCTGGGAAACAAAATTCCCATGTTTCTTTTTTTCCTCAGAAAAAAGGAGGAGGTATTTTCTACTTCACAGTCTAGAAACAGAGTGGAAGCTCCCCTCCTCCTTTTTCTTTCTCATGCTGTGACCCTGAAAGATGGACAGTCACTGAGGTTTCCAAAGACAGAAGCCTTTACAGAGGTCCCACAGCAACAGCTTCAGATGCTGTTTCAGGTTGTGTTTGACGTGATCGTACCCTTTGTGACACAACAGAACATTTTGAACAGAAAATTCATTGGAAAATAAACACATTTCAATACTCTGAAGGTTACCCAAGTATAGTGTTTAGAAGTTATCCTAATCATTCCCAGAGCTTCACAAAATTTAGATATCTGGATGAGAGCCATAATAGGCAGGGCAGTTTATGGGCAAGTGGAATGCCTACCTCCATGCCTGGAATTCTACTATTAGAGATTCATTTATTTAGGCCTAGAATCTTATTCTATCTTCTGGAGTCCTCTATTAAGATTCATATATTTCTGATAAAGTCTAATGTCTTATTGGGGATCCTGATAATTACTTGAGTGAAAAAGTAGGCATCCACTGATGGAGGAAAGAAACACCTGAAAAGGAAGTAAAATAGTTGTTGTTCAGTTGTGTCCAACTCTTTGTGACCCCGTTTGAGATTTTCTTGGCAAAGATGCTGGAGTGGTTTGCCATTTTCTTCTCCAGCTCATTTTACAGATGAGGAAACTGAGGCAAACAGGGTTAATTGACTTACCTAGAGTCACATAGCTACTAAGTGTCTGAGGCTGGATTTGAACTCAGACCTTCCTGACTCTAGGCCCAATGGATGGTGGTCTATCCACCAAGCCACCTAGCTGCCCTAATGGAATGGTACCAAAGACCAACTTTTTCACAAAGAGAAAAGGGCCCTCGAGTATTTCAGCATGGTGAATGAGAATATGTGGTCTAGTGGAAATCTGGATTCGAGTTCTGGCTTTTCTACTTTATGACCCAGAGAAAGTCGCTTCTCTTTTCTGAGCCTCAATTTTCTCATTTTTATAAAGGAGATTATAATAATACTCATATTATGTATTTCAGAAGGTTGTTGTGAAGCTTAAATGAGATAAGGCATGTGAAATCACTCTGTAACTATAAAGTGCTCTTCCAAAGGTTCCTAGTCTGGGATCTGTGAACCTGCTTTATAAAAATATTTTGATAACTCTATTAAAATCTAATTGGTTTCCTTTGTAATTCTATGTATTTTGTTTTGTACATTTAAAAACATTATTCTATGATGAGCAGGTGGACTTCAGAAAAACCTGGAAAGACTTGTATGGACTTATGCTGAGTGAAGTGAACAGAACCAGGAGAGCATGGTACACAGTAACAGCCACATTGTGTGATGACTGACCTTGATAGACTTAGCCCTTCTTAGCAATGCAAGGATCTGAGACATCTCCAAAAGTTTCATGATGGAAAATGCTATCCACAGTCAGAGAAAGAACTTTGGAGTTTGAATGCAGATCGAAGCACACTATTTGCTATTTTTTCCCTTCTGTTTTGTTTTGTTTCCTGTTTCTTGTGGTTCCTCCTATTGGTTCTAATTCTTCCTTACGACATGACTAATGTGAAAATATGTTTAAGAGGAACATATATGTAGAGCCTATATCAGATTGTGTGCTGTCTTAGGGAGGAAGGGGGCGGGGGAGAAAAATTTAAAACTCAAAAGCATATGGAAGTGATTGTTGAAAACTAAAAATAAATTAATATAAAAATAGTAAAAAAAAGAAAAAAGAAAAACATTATTTTGAATAGGGGTCCAGAAACTTCACCAGACTGCCTCTAAGACACAAAAAAAGATTTAGAACTCCTGGGATATACAAATGACAATTATTTATGTTCATTGTAATGGGCTTTGGGAGATTCCTTCCCAGAGACAAATAAAAAATGGCCCCAGAGCCTCATAAAGGGATATTCCAGCGAGCATGGGCAGCAGATGTCATCTTGATGCTTAGCTGGTTGCCACCTTGAGGATACTCGTTTATTGCTCATGGTTTGCACAATTTCTGCCTTTTAGATCCCTCTGTAGCCAGCCATCTCAGAATTGTATCCAAGAAATTTATCCAAACCAAGCATTCCCATTTTGCACTGGTCGAATATGCAGCTTAGAAACTGGCTGTGGGATAGACAAGTTTTCTTCCTTTGAGAAACATGGGACAGCCGTGGCTTCTTGGCAGGTAGCAAATGATCAGTTTGGCTTCATAACAAAAATTAATTAAAATAGTCAGAGTCGCTGCACCATTCACTGCCTCTCCCAGCAACAAATCCTTGGTTCAGCTCCTTTTGGTTTGGTTCCCAAAGCTCTGAGGTTGGATATGCTGAATGGCCTGCCTGATTCCTTGACGGGGGAGGAATGGGCCTTCCTTTGGTTTCTCATCAGCAAAGCTGAGATTTTTCTTTTGTTCCTCTTAAAATGTGTCTTCTTTTGGGTCTGAAAATGCACTTATAGGGCCTAGGCCTTCTCTGACTTCATTCAGTCTTGTAGTCTGCATCTCTCACTTAGCATAGGCCTCACTCAGGCTGGAGACTCTGCCCCAGGTCCTGGCTTTCCCACATTAAAAATGGATGACAGCATAGGCCAAGTCTATTGCAGGACCAAATTTTGCCTGGGAATACCTTCCTCTGATTTTTGAGAAAGGCAACAGTGGTGAATTCTTTGTGGGTAGCACTAGACAGACCATGTTTTTTGTTCTTGTTTTTGTTTTTGTTTTTGGCTAAGTTTGGCTCTTAATAGAGTATAGGAGCTCCATACTATTTTTTTTTGTCTGTTTTTTTTTCCCTATGCAAAGGAGCAATATGATCTAACATCCCAGGGTGCGAGTCAGGGAAATAATTGCTTTGAGGTCTGCTGCCAACACCAACTAGCTGGGTGACCTTGGGCTAGTTGCTTAATTCAAATTCTACAAACATTTAGTAATTGCCAACAGTATACAAGTGTCTTAAATTTTTTTGGAAGACAGTCTGATAGTCTATTAAGAAAGCTACATATATAGTCAGAATTCTTTAAATCAGTGGGGAAACTGGAATCCAAGGAAGAAAGTTTACAAATATGATGAGAAAACTGATAATGACTCTAGAAAGCTAAAAATGCTGCTTAAAATAACAAACAAACAAACAAAAATTATATATAGATTTAAAAGCTAGTATAGAAGATGGAACCTTAAACTTGAAGTCAGAAGCCTTGGTTTTGAATCCTTACTTGAATATTTTATAAGCTGTATGACCTTGGATAAATCAAAATGATGATAATCATCTTTGTCCTAATTACTTTACAGAGTGGTTATGAACCGTTAAGGCTAAAATGTAATGTTTTATAGCAATATGATTTAATAAGAACAATAATTGTTATTGTTATTATTATTTTTATTTTATTTAGAAAGTACTTCAGGATTCTTTATTAGAAGGTCATACCTGATCTGTCCTTTGAAGGAAACTAGGGATTCTACAAGACAGAGGTGAAGTGATCCATGTTCAGAATCAATTGTTATTCATAGTACTACCTTCTGGACAAGGCCTTTCCTCATCCTCCTAGTTATAAGCACTATCTCCCTTTAGAAATGATTTTGTATTACTTCAAATGATTTACTTATAGCATTTTAGGATGATAGGATTTGAGATTTAGAACTAGAGGAGATCATTTTACAGATGAGGACACTGAAGCCCAGAATGGGAAAAGGGCTTGCCCAAAGTCACAAAGGTGACAAAGTCAAGATTCAAACCCAGGTCCTTTGTCTCCAAAACCAGTGTTTTTTCCACCAGGGAGACGCCATTTGCAAGGATCCCTTCATACACAAACATTTTATTTAGAATCTTTGGGACCTATGTGATTTGCTTGGGTACATTTTGTATCCTCCCACTGAACCTCCCACCTCCTACAGTAGAATATAAGCTCCTTGAGGGCAAAGCTATTTCATTTTTGGTTTTGTGTATTTAGCTCCTAGCCAAGTGCCTAGTCTATAATGGGCATATAATTAATATTTGTTGAATTGAATTCATCTATTGGCATCTACTAGAAGTTGATTTTTAAAACTTATTCCTGTTATCAACTTGTGATTTCCCTCTTTCCCAAAAGCTGAGCATACCCATGACCTCTCCCCATTAACTCTCTACCTATCCCCAAATTCCAGTATTTTGAGAACTCTAGTTGCTTGGATTTTGGTTAAATAGAAGTTTACCTTAATAAGAACCTATCTCCCCAAAGAATGGTGGTAAGGACATACATAGCAAATTAAAAAGGATGGAAACAAGGATTTATTGCACACCTACTATGTACCAGGCACTGTGCTTTTGTTGTTGTTGTTGTTGTTGAGTTGTATCTAACTCTTCATGACCCCATTTGGGGTTTTCTTGGCAAAGATACTAGAATGGTTGCCATTTCCTTCTCCAGCTCATTTTACAGATGAGGAAACTGAGGCAGAGTTAAGCGACTTGCTCAAGGTCACACAGCCAATAAGGGTCTGAGGTTGGATTTGAGTCATCAAGATGAGTCTTCATGACTCCAGGCCCAGAGTGCTATCCACTGCACCACCGTGCTGCCCCAGGTGACTGTGCTACACGCTCTAAAAACACTCTCTCACTTGGTCCTCACAACAACCTTGGGAGGTAAGTATTACTATTATATGGGGAAACTGAGGCAGATAGAAGTTAAGTGACTTGTTCAGAGTAACACAACTAGTAAGTGTCTGAGGCCAGATGTGAACTCAGTTCTTCCTAACTTTAGGCCCAGTGCTCTATCCACTGTGCCACCTGGCTACCTCTTAATTAGCCAGATATGGTTGGTTCCTATCTCCTTGGAGTTTATTATAAAGGACAATTAATAATAATAGAAATAAAAATAGAAATGCTCTAAGTCTGAGAAATCCCTTCTCTGCAACAGGTATTATCATCTCCATTTTACTGATAAGGATATTTAGGCTCAGTGAGATAATAATAACAATAGCTAACACTCACATAACATTGTAAGGTTAGCAAAGCACAGGTCACATTGCTAGCAATAATAGCTGCCTTCATATACTATTTTAAAGTTTTCAAAGCATTTAGAAGACATTTATTTTATCACAACAACCCTGTGAAATACATAGAAACAATAGGTATTGTATCCCCATTTTATAGATGACAAAACTGAGGCTTAGAGGATAAGTGACTGGGTCATGCAGCTAGTAAGTGTCACAGGTGGGACTTAGACCCAGGGCTTTCTGTCCCAGTATTTGAGCCTGGATGGGATGCTGCCTCTCTAGGAAAAGGGAGAACTAGCACTTGAGCCCAAGCTGCCTGGTTCCATGGCCAGAACTCTTTCTGCTACCCTACAGTCTCTGTTTCTTATCATTTCTAAATGAAAAGCAAAGCAAAACAAAAAAGAAAGGAAGGAAGGAAGGAAGGAAG
>NW_020954751.1:1057760-1087511 GCF_900497805.2 Vombatus ursinus
AAGGAAGGAAGGAAGGAAGGAAGGAAGGCGAGAGGAAGAAGGGAAGGAAGGAATGAAAGAAGGAAAGAAAGAAGGGAGGGAGGAAAGAATGAAGGAAGAGAGGAAGAAAGGAAGGGAGGAAGGGAAAAAAGAAAGTAGGAAGGAAGAAAGGAAGGAAGAGAGGAAGGAAGCATATCAATAAATATAAATATTTTTCTTTCCTTCCTCCCTTCCTTCTTTCTTTCCTTCCTTCCTCCCTTCCTGCTTTGCTCTAGATCTATTATCCTCAATAAGTACAGACAAAAAAACCAAATCAAAACATTGGCCATGTCTGAAAATGTACACCTCACGCCACATCCCTAGTCCATCACCACTCTACCAAAAGGGAAGGAGAGGGAAGGCAACAAGTATTTGTTAAGTACCTACAAATAATACTTCATTTGATCTTACAACAATCTTCAGGCTTGTTCTTCACTCTTTGTCATTTCATACAAATTTCCACTTGTTTCTCTGAATTCTTTGTATTCATCATTCCTTCTGATACAGTGATATTGCACCATATTGCATTTACCATAATTTATTCAGTCAGTCATTAGAGTGTAAGTTTTTCCATTAGATTGTAAGCTCCTTGTGGGAAGGGGTTGTCCTTTGCCTCTTTTTCTATCTCCAGAGTTTAGTACAGTGCCTAGCACCTAGTAGGTACTTACTAAATGTTTATCAATATTGATACTGAGTCATTCCCCAATTGGTGGCCACATATTTTATTTCCAGATTTTTATTTATCACAGATAATACTACTAAGGAATTTATCTTGGTTCATATTGGTCTTCTCTTGCTGTCCATTACCTATTTAGGGTATAAACCCAGTAGTGGGATCATTGGGCCAAAGGATATGAATAAATTTAGTAACTTCTGCGACAGAATTTCAAATTGTTTTACAGGATAGTTGGTCCAACTCACAGCTCCATCAGCAATGAATTAGTATGCTTGCCTTCCCACAGGTCTGCTAACACTGAATTTTCCAACTTCTGACATTTTTGCCATTTTGATAGGCCCAAGATAATATCTTAGAGTTGCCTTAATTTACATTTCTCTGATCATCAGTAATTTTGAACAGGTTTTCCATATAGTTGATGATGATGTGCAATTCTTATTTTGAAAAGCGTTCTTATCCTTTTGGCTCTTCATCTTAGAGAAGATATGGAGAGCTGTGATCAGTCTTTAAACATCTGAGGGGTGGTCATATGAAAAGGTTTGTCCTGTTCAGCTCCTGAAGACAGTCCAAGGATCAGCCAGTGGAAGTTTCAAAGGGATAGATTTTGTCTCAACAGAAGGAAAGGCTTCCTAACAAAGTTGTCCAAAGATGAGATGGGCTATCTTGGGAGGTAGTGAGTTCTCTGCCATTGGAGATCTTCAAGCCAAGGAGAGATGAGAATGCATTGGGAATGTGATAGACGGGATTACTCTTCCATTGTGGAATGTGGTTGATCTTTTGTCAAAATCATATTTTAAAATAATTGATAGGAATTATAAGTTTCAGTTAAGGGGTCATGAAAATAAAGATGAAATTTTGTTCCCCATCCAAGTTCATGGACCCCCTGTAATCTATCCCCAGACCCTGCTCTGAGATGATAAATTGCAGAGCAGATGCTGATATGCATTGGTAAAGGGCATTTCTTTGTAGGGAGTTCCCTACATTTATGAAATCACAGGTACAGTATAATACACACACGCACACGCACACACGCACACACACACACACACACCTATTTCTACTGTCTGTAAAATGAGGGGGTTAGACTAGATGATCCCTGAAGACTCTTCTGCCTCAGTGCTCTGCTTGCATCACGCTAAACAAAGCGTACAGTCAAAATTGGAGAGAAGCTGTTCTGGGAGTCAACAGTCCAACCATCAGGTCTGCCCTTCCCCTCCATCTGGCCACAACCCTCTCTAGGGGGTCATACAACGTCATGGTAGTCCATCCTCAAAGAGGAATGAGGTACAACTCCAGACCTCTTCATTTATCTCCAGTGACTGAAAAAATGGCACACTTGCCCCTCTGGAACACTGCAATTAAGAGCACTTCAGAAGCCAGGCACAAACGCTTTTGAAAACATCTGTCGAGAGCTCGAGCGTCGGCAGGGCTTGGCTGCCGAGGAACAGCTCTTGCTGAGGTTGGCTATGTGCTGCTTTACTTCCTGCTGGTTTCCTGATTTTCTCTTCTGAGAGTAGATCTTAGATTGTCAGTGACGTGGAGCTGCTTATATGAAGGCATTTACAGAGTCCTGAACTGAGGTATCATGGAAAAAACACATACACGCCCAGTGGGTTAGGTGTTCTGGATCCCAGTCCTGATTCTGCCAGAACATTTTGTGTGATCTTGGTTAATTCATTTCAACAAGTATTAAGAGTTGAGGCTGGAGGACATGAAGTTTCTGACTTCACAGAACTTAGTTTAGAAGGAAAATTGGAAAGATGTATGTGTGTGTGTATATACACATGCGTATAAAACTGGAAAGGTGTGTGCATGTATGTATGTACATATGCATGTGTATGTATGCACATACATATAAAAGTGGAAATGTGTATGTTTATGTGTATTACACATACATAAAATTAGAAAGATGTATGTGTACACATATCTGTATGTACACACATACACACGTTATATATACACATAAAAGTAGAAGTATGTATATATATATCTTTATACATGCATATGTGCATATCATTATACACACGTGTATACACACTTACATATACATGCACACCTCAAGGTATGTGTATATGTGTATTTGTATGTGGTGTGTGCATATATATATATACACACTGTATATATGTGCATATATTTTATATTTATGTAGTTTCTTTACACCTCATTTTTATAGATGAAGAAACTGAGGCTCAGAGAGATTAAGGGTCTTGTCCAAGGTCACACATGGTGTAAGTGGCAGAACAAGGATTTGAACCCAGGACCTTGGCTCCAAATCCATCTTCTAGCCTCTAGCTTCTCTGAGCATCATTTCCTCCCGTAGTCAGGCGGGTTCTAGTGAATAGAAGTCTAACTCTGTTGGTGGGAGGGGACAAAAAGCCATCCAAGGTGAGATGTTCTACCAGTTTAGAGCTGGAAGAGATCTGAGTCCAAGCTTCTCATTGCACAGAGAAGGAAGCTAAGGCCCAGAGAGATTCAGGGACTTGTGCAAGCCCATAATCCTCATGAGTGTCAGAGCTGGGATTTAGAACCCAGGTCCTCTGACTTCTGTCATGGAGTTCTTTCCATTATATAAACCAATCTCTTTTTTGTTACTCCTAAGAAAAAGCCTAAAGAAATTCCATCCCTGTAATTAACAAGAAGTTGCTGGATTTCCAAGGACTTAACCCCAATCTGTGTTGGCTGGGGAAGTGAGGAGTTGGTTCTGAGTTAAATAAGAGACCATTCCTGCCCCAAGGAGTAACTCACAACCAAACCCTGAACAGCAGAAACTCAGAAGAAAGGAGGCAGTGAAGTTCAGGGTGAGCAGGGGAAGGCCGGGCCCTTTGGCCTCTGCCATTTTGGCATGGTCACCACATTCCTATGATTAACAGGATCTTATGTATTATATTGCATATGGCAGGCAGTCAAAAGCTTCTTAGATTTTGTTGTAGGTTTGTAGGCCATAGAGCTTGAGAAGGACCTTCAAGACCCACTCATTTGGCCCAATCACCTCTCTTTAAAGAAGAGCAAACTAAGACCCAGACTTTTCTATGGTCACAAAGCTAGTCAGCAATAGGAGCAAGATTAGAACACAGGTATCCTGATTTCAGGAAGGAAGGTGGTACAGTGGATAGAGCACCGGGACTGGAGTTAGGAAGACTCATCTTCCTGAGTTCAAATCTGGCCTTAGACACTTAGTAGCTGTGTGACCCTGGGCAAGTCACTTGATCCTGTTTGCCTCAATTTCCTCATCTGTCAAGTAAGTTAGAGAAGGAAATGGCAAATCTCTCCAGTATCTCTGCCAAGTAAACCCCAAAAGGGGTCATGAAGAGTTGGACACAACTGAAAAACGACTAAACAGCAGCAACTTCTGACTTTAAATTCAGTGTTCTTTCTATCACACAATATCCTAAAGGAAGAAAAGGAAGATTAGAAAAGAGACTGATCCAAATAAGGCCACCCTTAGGCAAAATTATGAAGGAGGTAGTCAGAGCCTCTCTGGCTTCCTATTGCTTCCACTTTCATGCCATTTTGCCCACATTTGGGGACCTTCTATCATCCAAAAGTTTATCAGGAGGAAGTTCAAGACAGCCAAGTGAGAACTCTTTGCATCAAAGCAGGGGAGCTCTGGAGACTCTGGATGGCTTTCCCTGTGTCCCTACGTTTGTGATCCTCTGTGTCAGTGGGTGGGGAACCTGTGGCCTTAAGGCCACATGTGGCCTTCTTGGTCCTAAGTGCGGCCTTTTGACTGAATCCAAATTTTACAGAACAAACTCTAAAGATTCTGCTGGATCCACTGGAGAAGGAAATGGCAAACAGCTTTAGTATCTTTGCCAAGAAAACCCCCAAAATGAGGTTAAGAAGGGTTGGACACAACTGAAATGACTGAACAAAAATGACTACTGAGTGTTCACAGAGGCAATAGCAGGTGATACCTTCCCACCTGGCACTACAAGGACTTATATTAATTTTTTTATAATTATGGTGGTCACATAACAGAGCAAGCAGTGTACCTGACCCATGGGGGCAAGGAAGGGAGCAGGTATAGCCACTCCTTGAGAGGTAAACTTCCACACTACCACGAGCTGCCTTTAACCAGCAGACTTAACTAATAAGAAAAAACTTTAAGTCGCTAATATTTCCCTTATAAGCAAGCCCCAACATCTTACCTACTGATGAAGGAACAGGTAAGAAGGGAAAGTTGAAAAGGTCAGGAGAGGTCATTCATCATAGCAAGACAATGTGGCCATGGCCCTCATGAGTGTCAGAGCTGGGATTTAGAACCCAGTACTTACTCTAAAGTACTTTCTTTTCCATGTATGTCTCTGTGTTCTGCTATGAGGCCTCCCACCAGGGTAATGTAACCAGGAAGGCATGCCTCATTTATGTTCTCCTGAGAATTCCTTGGGTGTCCATGTCTGCACTGGCATGCTGTCCAGAGGTCCCAAGTCACACAAAACCAACAGAAAGTCCATTGATGAAAATTTGCACCTTAGGTTAAGCTTTTGTTCCATGTCTTAAATGACCTTCTGAGATCATTCCCTTTGCCCCAGAGTGGGCCCAGTGCAGAAGCTGGAGACCTTGTCACATAGAATCTTGGAGATAGAAAGTCCTTTCAAAGGCATTCAATTTAGTCTCCTGACTGATTTTCTCTTTAATCCCTCCCTGTGCCTCTCTTATCCCTTCCTAAAGTATAGTTCTGACCATATCACCACCCTGCCCCCTTATTCAATAAACTCTAGCAGCTTCCTACCTCAAGATCAAATAAATATAAAACCGTCCTTTCTTTCCAGGCTTCCTACACCTTACTCACCTTCACACGCTCTGAAATCAATGATGCCGGCCTCTTTGATGTTCCTTATAAAACACTCCATCTCCTGAATGCTGACATTTTTCCTGGCTGTCCCCCATGCCTGGAATTCTCTCTCTCCTCTTCCTCCTCACCACCTCCTTCCTGGCCTCCTTGTCTTCCTTCAAGGCTCAACTTGGCCTTTCCTGACCCTCTTAGTGCCTTCCATCTGTTGATTATTCCCAATTTATCCTTTCTCTCTCATTTGTATATCATCATTTGCATGTTGTCTCCCCTTTTGGACTGTGAGCTCCTTGAGGGCAGGGACTGGTTTTTGCCTTTCTTTGTGTCCCCAGGACTTAGCACAGTATCTGGCATGTAGCAGGCCCTTAATAAATGTTTGTTGGTTGAATGACAGACCCCAGGTTAAGAAACCATGATTTAGGGGGAAGTGATAGTAGTCTTCAAGTGTTTGAAGGTCTGTCACAAAGAAGAGAGTTGTGCCCAATACAGGAGAAATGGGTAGAAGTAACAAAGAGATAAATTTACGTTCAATGCCAGAAAAAAAAGTTATTAACAATTTGTTGTTGTTCAGTTGTGTCCAACTCTTTGTGACCCCATTTGGGATTTTCTTGGCAAAGATACTGGAGTGTTTTGCCATTTCCTTCTCACTTTACAGATGAGAAAATTAAGGGAAATGGAGTTAGGTGACTTGCCCAGGGTCACACAGCTAGTAAGTGACTGAAACCAGATTTGAACTCAGGAAGATGAGTCTTCCTGACTCCAGGCCAGGAATTCTATCCACTGAGTCATCTAGCTGCCCCCGCTTACAATTAGAGTTATACAAAAGTGGAATAGGTTGTATACCAAGGTGGTGAGTTCTCCTTCACTAGAGGTATTTCAGCAAAATCTAACTGATTCTTTGTCATGCACAGTATGCTGTAGACAGGACTCTTTTTCAGAAATAAGAAATAAGAAGAGATGACCTCAGCTGTCCTTTCCCACTCTAAGAGTCTGTGATTCTATGGGAGCTGCCAGAACTTTTTTTCATAGGAAAGATTGGGTAGAGGCATATATTTCCCCAAGGGTGCCATTGGAATACACACACACACACACACACACACACACACGTATGTTTCCATGTTGTTTCCTCCATTAGACTTTGGATCTTCTCAAGAGCAGAGGCTATCTTTTACCTGTCTTTGTATACCCAATGCTTAGCACAGTACCTGTTATAATAAATGCTTATTGACTCCTTTTAGTTTTTAATTTTCCCTCTCTGATTTTCCTTAACACACATACAAAAAAAAACATTAGTTCTTCACCCCCCCTCCCAAATTAGCCTTTTATATAGTAGCTGATTAATAAGTCCTTGTTAGGCAATTTTCAGATGAAGAAATTAAAACTATCTATAGTCATATGAAAAAATGCTCTAAATCACTATTGATTAAAGAAATGCAAATTGGAACAACTCTGAAGTACCACAACACACCTATAAGATTGGCTAATATGACACAAAAGGAAAATGGTAGATATTGAAGATGTGGGAAAATTGGAATACTAATGCATTGTTGATGGAATTGTGAACTAATCCATCCATTCTGGAGAGCGACTTGGAACTATGCTCAAGAGGCTATAAAGTCGTGCATACCCTTTGATCTAGCAATACCACTACTAGGTCTGTATGCCAAAGAGATCATAAAAAAGGGAAAAGGACCCATATGTACAAAAATGTTTATAGCAGCTCTTTTTGTGGTGACAAAGAACTGGAAATTGTGGAGATGCCCATCAATTGGGAATGGCTGAACAAGTTGTATCATATGAAAGTAATAGAATACCATTGTTCCCTAACAAATGATGAGCAGGAGGATTTTGGAAAAAGCTGGAACAACTTACATGAACTGATGCTGAGTAAAGTGAACAAAACTAAGAGAACATTGTACATATTAACAGCAACATTGTGTGATGATAAACAATGACAGACTTAGCTCTTCTCAGCAATTCAAGACAATTCCAAAAGACTCATGATGGAAAATGCTATCCACGTCCAGAGAAAGAACTATGGTGTCTGAATGCAGATCAAAGCATACTATTTTTGCTTTTTTTGTTTGGTTTTTCTTTCTTGTGGTTTTTCCCTTTTGTTCTGATTCTTCTTTCACAACATGACTAATGTGGAAATATGTTTAACATGATTGTACATATATAACCTATATCAGATTGCTTGCCATCTTGGGGAGGGGGAAGGGAAGAGAGGGAAGGAGAAAAATTTAGAACTCAAAATCTTACAGAGATGAAAATTATCTTTACATGTAATTGGAAAAAAAATGCTATTGAGTGCAAAAAAAGATGTCTCTGTTAAAGGAATGTTGAATGAGCAAATAAATGAACAAATCTTGTTCCTTTTTCCTTTTCTGATTATGCTTTGTGTTAGGCAGTGGTCCATATACCCCTTTTTTTCTGATAGCTCAAGCCTAGAGCTGTATGGAACAGCAAAAAAAAAAAAAGTGCTTTATCTAGAGTCTGAGGGCTTGAGTTCAAATCTTGACTTTGCTTTTTCTTTTTTGTGTGACCATGGGAAAATCATTTAATCTTTCTGATCCTTAGTTTTCTGATCTCTGAAATGAAGGTATTAAACCAGATGTCATTACACTAAAGTGACATCAAGCTCTGTTTCTAAGATTTATATGAGTTCCAGGACTGTTTAATCCATGAGAGAAAGATAGATTTTTTTTGTTTGTTTTGTTTTTAGCAGGGAGATAGGGTTAAGGGTAGAAATTTGGGGAAAGATAGAAATGAGAGTAGTGCTTGTTTTTAATGTCCTCAATAGGCCTAAATTAATTGTTATTTTATACCAAAATTATGTGTTAAATTTATATCAAATTCATACTAAAATATAAGGCATGTAACTTGGCTTATTCTTAGTAAGTATGATGCTTGTCATATCTGGATTGCCGGGAATCAGGAAGCTGTTTGAGTCATGTCTGACCCTTTGTGACCTCATTTGGGGTTTTCTTGGCAAAGATTCTGGAGTAGTTTGCCATTTCCTTCTCCAGCTCATTTTATAGATGAGGAAACTGAGGCAAACAGGGTGAAGTGACTCGCCCAGGGTCACACAGCTAATAAGTAACTGAAGAGTTTGATTTCAGGTCTTCCTGACTCCAGGCCCAGCACTCTATCCACTGCACCACCTAACTGCCTATGCAGTCAGGAAGACCTGAGTTCAAATCCCACCTCAGATACTTACTAGCTGTGTAACCCTGGGCAAGTCACTTCACCTCTGTCTACCTCAGTTTCCTCAACTGTAAAAAGGGGGTTATAATGGCACCTATCTCCCAGGGTTGTTGTGAGGATCAAATGAGATCATATTTATAAAGTGCTTAGCATAATTCCAGGAATATTGTAGGGTTTAATAAATGCTTATTCTCTTTCAATTTCAATTAATAAATGCACATTCGTTTATCTTCCTTTTCCTTTTCTTTTCCTTCCATTAGAGACGTGAAGACCTGAAAAAAAAATTTTTTTTAAAAATTTACTGATTGTTTGTGTCTTTGGAAGGGAAAAAAAAACGTTTTTCCTGTTTCATGTTCTTTAGCTTTCAAATCTCTATCAAGACTAAAAAGGTTGTTGACTCCGGTGCTAAGGAATGGGCTTGGTCAGAGGAAAGGGAGCAGGATGAGGTTTACGTAAGAAAAAACAAAAGCAGGAGTCAGTGCTGAGCATAGGCTGAAAAGTCATGTCTCAAGAGTATTTGAGATTTTCTATTTCTCCCCCAAAATGAGGAAGGAGAGAGCCTTTGGACAAGTACAAAGTAATGACGTCTTTGCAAAACAATAGCTGTAGACAGAAACCAGGTCTGGTAATACCTGGAAAATGTGACCACAAGTTAAGCACAAGTTAAGTGGCTCAGAACGATACACACTGAATCAAAGAACTTAAACTATTTGCAAGCTCTTTTTATTTCCCAAAGCACTCTCAGGGACTTTTTAATCTTCCCAGAAACACTTTGAAGTAAATAATATTATCTCCATTTTATAGATAGGAAAACTGATTCTCAGAGAGATCAAGTAGTTTATCCAAGGTCACATAGTCAGTTAGTGGAAGAGTTGGAACTGGAAGCACCTGAAGGAACTTTAGAAATTATCTAGTTCAGTCCCTTCATCTTGTTGATGAAGAAACTGAGTCCCAGAGAGGTTAAATGACTCGCCTAGTATTATACAGGTTGTTATTCAGTCATTCAGTCATGTCTGACTATTCATGACCGCAACCACATGGACTGTGTGGTCCATGCGGTTTTCTTAGCAAAGATACTGGAATGGTCTTTTACCAATTTCTTCTTCTGTGGATTAAGGCATACAGAGATTAAATGACTTGCCCAGGATCGCACAGCTAAGTATCTGAGGTCAGATTTGAACTCAGGTCTTCCTGATTCTAGGCCCAGCACTCATTCTATCCACTTTGAACCCAGGTCTCCTGACCACAGCCTATGTTCTTCTGTAGATATAGTATGGCTCCTGGTTCCCATCCTGATCCCAGGAACTGGCTGAATACCATATGTTGTTGACTTGAAGTATAATCTTAAATCATACAGATAGGTCACAGTTGTGGAGAGGGGGAAAAGTGAGGACCAGAGAGGGGTGGTTGTAGAAAGAATCGTGCATTAAATATCATGGCTAGTGATGGAGCACTGTACCTGTGTTGGAAGCAGGGTCACTCCAACCAAAGTCATCATTGCCCAGAAAGCAACCTTGAGCATTCAGGACGGTGAGAATCCACAGGCAGGACATCGATCAATAAATCAGCCAGCATTTACTAACGCTACAATGCAGCAGGCATTGTGCTAAGGGCTGGGAGACAAGTACGTCTGTGAATACATACAGCAGAAATGTAAGATGAATAAATGTAAAATATGCAAATAGTTAAATATAAGGTAGTGTGAGAGAAAATGTACTAGCTGTTGGGTAGATTGAGAAAGGCTTCCTACAGAAGATGGCTCTTAAACTGCATCTTAAAGACACAGGGATGTTATGAGGTGGAGTTGAGGAGGGATTGCATTTCAGGCATGTGGAAAGGCCATTGCAAAGGCATGGATATTGGATGTGGCATGTTATATATGGGGAACACAAAGGTCAGTTTAACTAGATTATAGAGTTCTAGAGGACGGTAATATTCAATGAGGCTAGAAAGATGGTTTGGGACCAGGTTGTATAGGACTTTAAAGCTAAAAGAAGGGAGGAAACAAGCATTTATTAAGTATCTACTATGTGCCAGGCACCGTGCTAGGTACTTTACAAATGTTATTTCATTTGATCCTCACAACAACTCTGCGAGGTTGGTATCATAATTATTCCCTATTTTGAAGTTGAGGAAACTGAGGCAGAGACTAAGTAACTTGCCCAGGGTCACATAAAGATACTGGAGTGGTTTGCCATTTCATTCTCCAGGGGATTAAGGCAAACAAGGTTACGTGACTTGCCCAGGGTCACATAGCTAATAAGTGTCTGAGGTTGGGTTTGAACTCAGGTCTTCCTGACTCCAGGGTCAGAGCTCTATCCACTGCTCCATGTAGCTGTCAAAATAGCCTTTGATTACCTTCTGCTAAAGAGAGGAGTACAGTATATATGTTTTATCCTAGAGGCAAAAGGAAGCCAGCCTTATAGTAGACAAGTCACATGGTTAAACCCAAGTTTAAGGAAAAATACTATTTAGCAGCAGGGTGTAGGATGGACTGGCCCCTGGGGCCCTTCCTCTGATTGAAGGGCAGGGAGTCTTCCCAGAGCCTCCATCTAAGGAAGGTTCCCAGTCCATCCATCTCTTCATTTCTCACCAGACTGAAGGCCTCTGGACTTGTTTATCATGACCCTGTACCAGGAACCATCTCTCTCTCTCTTTCTTTCCCCTTTTCAGCTTCTTCCTATAGGTTGTCTTCCTTATCAGACTGTAAGCTTCTTGAGGACAAGACTATCTTTCTTTATTGCTTGTATTTATACTCCCAGTGCTTGGCACAGTACCAAGAATATAGGACGTGCTTGGGGCAGGAAGACTAATTAGGAGGTTATTTCAGTAGTCTGGGCAAGAGAGAAAGAGGACTTCAATTAAAGTGGTGTGAGTCAGAAGAGGGGAGGTAGAGAAGAGATGCTGCACAGGTAGAAATAGCAAAATCTGGTAACTAATTTAATATGTAGGAAGAAAGAAAATGAGGAGTCTAGGACAATGCTGAGATTATAAGCTTGAGAGAATACAAAAATGGAGGTGCCATTGGTTGAAATAAGGAAGTAATTGTTTGGGTCAAAAGTAATGAGTTCAGTAGATAGCATAAGATACCTGGGAGTATATCTGCTGAGACAAACCCAGGAACTCCATGAACATAATTATAAAACACTTTTTGTACAAATAAAGTCAGATTTAAATAATTGGAGAAATATTAACTGTTCATGGATGAGCAGAGCCAATATAATAAAAATGGCAATTCTACCTAAACTAATCTACTTATTCAATGCCATCTCAATTAAATTACCAAAAAAAAAATATTTTATTGAGCTAGAAAAACAGTTACAACATTTATTTGGAAGAACAAACAGTTAAGAATATCAAAGGAATTAATGAAAAAAGGTAAAGCAAGGATGTCTAGCAATGCCAGATATTAAACTGTACTATAAGGCAATAATTATCAAAACTATCTGATACTGGCTAAGAAATAGAAAGGTGGATCAGTGGAACAGAGTAGACATATAATACACAATAGTAAATGATCCTTGTGCTTAATAAACATAAAGATTTAAGCTTTTGGGATAAGAATTCACTATTTGGCAAAAAAAATTGGGAAAACTGGAAAGTAGTATGGCAGAAACTAAGTACAGACCAGTGTCTGACACTATTTACTAAGGTAAGGTCAAAATGGATACATGACCTAGACATAAAGGGAAATATCATAAGTAAATTAGAAGAACATAGAAATATTATCTATCAGACTTATGGATAGGAGAAGAATTTATGAATAAACAAGAGAGAACATTGTGAGAAATAAAATGGATAATTTTGATCACATTAAATTAATAAGGTTTTGTATAAATAAAATCAATGTAGCCAAGATTAGAAGGAGGGAAAAATTTTTATAGACAGTTTCTCAGATAAACGTCTTATAACTCAAATATATTGAGAGCTTTGTCAAATTTATAAGAATATTAATTATTCCTCAATTGATAAATGGCCAAAGAATAAGAACTCACAGTTTTTCAGTGAAGAATTCAAAGCTATATATAGTCATATAAAAATGTTCTAAATCATTATTGATTAAAGAAATGGAAATTAAAACATTTTGGAGACATCTAGACCTATCAGATTGATAGACACACAACACACCTATCAGATTGGGTAAAATGATAGAAGGGGAAAATGACAAATTTTGGAGGGGATATGGAAAAATTGGGACACTAATACACTGCTGGTGGAACTGTGAACTGATACAACCATTTTGGAAAGCAATCTAGAATTATGCCCCAAGATTTATAAAGCTGTGTATACCCTTTGACCCAACAATACCACTATTAGGTCTGTTTCCCAATGATCAGAGAAAAAAGAAAAGAACCTATATGTTCTAAAATATTTATAGCAGCTCTCTTTGTGGTGGCAAAGAACTAAATATTGAGGGGATGTCCATCAATTGGGGAATGACTGAATAAGTTGTGGTAGATGATTATGATGGAGTACTACTGTGCTGTAAGAAATGATGAGCAGTCGATATTAGAAGAAAACATGGAAAGACTTCATGAAATAATGAAAAGTGAAATGAGCAGAACCAAGAGAATATTGTAAACAGTCATAGCAATTTTGTTTAAAGAATAACTGTGAACAACTGACCTGTTCTATTACAAATTACTCAAATTAATTACAAAGGACCTGTGAAGGAAGATGCTATCCACCTCCAGAGAAAGAACTGAAAATAGAAGTATGCATAGTATGGTTATTTATGTATATATGTGTGTGTATGTGTTTGTGTGTGGGTGGGTGGGTGTGTATGTATATATGTGTGGGTGCGTAAAATATATATGTAAAGAAAATATGTGTGTATGTGTATCAAAGAGTGATCTTCTCTAGTGTAGGGTGGGGAGAGAGGGAGACAGCTTGGAACTTAAAATGGAACAAAAAATTAAATTAAATTGAAAACAAAAACAAAAACAAAAAGTTCAGTTTGGGACATATTGAATTTGGGATTTTTCCAGGACATCCAATTTGAAATGTACTTGATCTCACCCTTTGATACACACACACACACACACACACACACACACACACACGCGCGCGCACACACCTGCCGCCAGGGCCCCTAAAAGTTAACATGTAAACCCAATTTGAGTTGGCCTCAAACCAGAGACAATACCCTTGGATAGAAAACTACCAAAAGACACTAGGCCAGAATTATAGTCATTGCCAACTGTCTTACTTTTTGTATTTGTATGCCCAGTGCAGAGCACAGTGCCTGGCTCATAGTAAAAACTTACTATGCTTTCTTTTTCTTCCTTCCTTCCTTCCTTCCCGTCTTTCTTTTTTCTTTCTTTCTGGCAGAGCTTTCTGTCTGACCCTCTGTAATGAGCTTTTCATTGCATAAGGTGTTAATTCAGCTGTATTGTTATATTGTTATCTATTATAATATGTATTATCTGCCTGTTAGACTGCAATATACACGAAAAGCTGGGTGCCATGGTCTGATAGACCAGAAATCTCCCCCAGCACCTAGCACACAGTCAGCACTTAATTCAAAAAGCCACTCTATTCACTCATCTGGAAGCAAAATTTACAGAACATTAGTCAATTTGCCTCTAAGACTCATTTCAAAGGTTTTGTCAATATCCTTTAGGACAAAGAATTTATAAATGTATCTGAATGGAATCGGTCAGGAGGACTAATTTTTTTCCAACCTGAATGCTTGCAAAACCAATGTTTTATGAGGGAAAAGATTATTGCTGAGGGGGTGAGGTAGGGTAAGAGATCATCTTTGAGAAGATGGTATTTGAATAAAGATTTTTATAAGACAAGTTGGAAATGAACAAGTCAAGATTCATTCCCCTGGCCTAAAACCTTGAATGGCTCCCATTTGTTACAGGTGAAATTCAACTTTCTTAGTTCAACATCAAAGGCTTTCTATTATCTAATTTCACTTTACCTTTCAACTCTAATCTCCCTCCTCTATCTCCCTCTAATAAATATCTTCCTCTAACAAATAAGCATTTATTAAGCACCTACTATGTGCCAGTACTATCCTAGGAATGGTAGGTAGAAAGAGAAAAATGAAATAGTTCCTGTCCTCAAGAAACTTACATTCTACTTGGGGGTGGGGTGGGGGGAGACAGGGAACAATATGCACATGGATAAGTAAATGCAAAACATATTCAAAATCAATACAGAATAATATCTCAAAGTCGGGGAAGACACTAGCACCTGGGAGGGGATGAGAGTAGGCCTCACAGAGGCTGTGGCATTTGAGCTGAGCCTTGAAGGAAGCTAGGACTTCTAAAAGGCAGAAATGAGGAGTCAATGCACTCAAGACACGGGGGAGGTTCCATGCAAAGGCAGGTAATGTTGTGTCATGCATGGGGACCCAGAAAGAGAATAATGGGGAATGAGCCTGGAGAGGTCAGGCTGGAGCCCCAGGTCATCAAGGGCCCTAACACAGAAGTGTGTATTTGATCCCAGAGACAATCTTAAGCAGAGTCCGACCTCTGAGTGGTTAGACTTGTGCTTTGGGAGTATCAATTTGGCAACTACCTGAAGGGTTCACCGGACAGAGGAGAGACTGGAGGTGAGCAGGTGAGAGGTGATGAGGCTGAATCAGCACGGGGGCTGGGATTAGATAGGGAGAGACCTTGTGGTGGCAGAAGGAATGAGACTCGGTAACTGATTGGTCCTGGAAGGTTGAGGAGAGGGAAAAGTCGAGGAT
The DNA here is from genome assembly GCF_900497805.2 of Vombatus ursinus. Taxonomy (NCBI): domain Eukaryota; kingdom Metazoa; phylum Chordata; class Mammalia; order Diprotodontia; family Vombatidae; genus Vombatus; species Vombatus ursinus. The sequence continues at coordinate 1,073,157 of NW_020954751.1, forward strand.
AAATCCGAGTTTGTTAACCTGGGTGACTGCATTGATGTGGGAGCATGAGCTGACGGGCTGATGGGAGAAATATGTGGGGACAGGAGGCCTTCTCTGGCTCTCCTTAAACCACACGAGGGAGGCTCTTAGTAGGAAGGAGTTTATTATACGGTTCTTTGAAAGAAGAGCCTTTGGGAGAGGGGAAAGGGCATCTCCGCTGACTTCACAGTTTTGCCGAGAGCTGGCCCTGGCTCCCTGCCCGGGCAGCACACATTCCACCGGGCAGAGGGGCAAATTGAGCTAACTCTGTTGGACAGAACAAACCAGATAACTGGGGGAAGCGAAGGGCACAAGAATCCTCAAAGCAATAAAAACCAGAATGATTTAAAGAGGGGCCAGCAAATTCCAAATGAGTTCGCAATGCAGCCTGCAGCCAAAGCTATGCCCAGTGTTTTTTATGACTGTCTAGGCAGGGCCATTGGGTCACAAAGACGCAATGTGAAGGAAGGAATGGAAAAGAGGCAATGTGGGGTGAGGAACAGGGCCTTGGACCGGGTTCAGAAGGACTCAGTACAAATCCCATCTCTGCAGCTAACTAGCCCTGTGAGGATACTGGGCAAATCATTTCCATCTGAGCCTCAGTTTCTTTGTCTGTAAAACAAGGATAATAAAGTATGTGCTACTGGCCTCATAGGGTTGTGAAAATTTAGGGTAAGTTTCTGAAATACTTTAACAGTTATTACATCACGTATTGGGCTTCCACCCCCATTAGTCACAGAAGACCCAGGTCTAAATATTGAACCAATCTAAGGTAAAAACAAGGTATGAACAAGTCCTGAATTTTGGAAACAACACTGATCACCATCTTGGTCTACGTATAAAAACAACACGTGAATGCAGAACTGATTCAATCTATTTTGGAGGACAATGGAAGCTAGGGAGATCCTTAAGGAGGCAGACCTTTGCACCTGTGCTAGAGAGGGGCCAGTGGGAGGGATGGCTAAGCAAAGCCAAAGGAAGTGTTGTGTTCTCCTAGAAGTACCATTAGAACTCTGAGGAGGGGTCAGCTGGACTCTGGGGACCCAGACCTTTAGTTCAAGGGCAGGTTGGAGGGTTGGTCCCAGAGGGAATACTACACTAGAAAGGACCTTGGAGATCATCTAATCCACTACTTGAATTTTACAGGTTAGGAAACTGAGGCCTTGCCTAATGACACATAGGCCAGGGCTTCTTCACCTGGGCCAGTGAACTTCTTTATATGTGGATGGGAGTAAGTGTGTATGTATGTGGATATGTGTATATGGATATGCAGAGGTGGTACAGTAGTTAGATGCCAGGCTTGGAATCACGAAGACTGGCGTTGAATCTGGCCTCAGACACTTACCACCTGTGTGACCCTGGGCAAGTCAGCTAGCCTCTGTTTGCCTCAGTTTTCTCATCTGTAAAGCAAGGATAATAATAGCACTTACCTCCCAGGGTTATCGTGAGGATCAAATGAGATAAAAATTGTAAAGTGTCTGGCACACAGTAAGCACTATATAAATGTTAGCTACTATGTGTTTGTATATGTATAGACATATGTAATGTATATGTATATTGTTGTTCAGTCATGTTCAGTTGTAGCCTACCCTTTGTGACCCCATTTGGGTTTTTCCTGGCAGATACTGGAGTGGTTTGCCATTTCCTTCTCCAGTTCATTTTACAAATGAAGAAACTGAGGCAAACAGGGTAAAATGACTTGCCCAGGGTCATGTAGCTAGTAAGCATCTGAGACCAGATTTGAACTCAGGAAGATGAGTCTTCCTGACTCCAGGCCTGGCATTCTACCCACTATGCCATCTAGCTGCCCTGTATACTCACATACATATATACATATATGGACACGTGTGTTTATACATATACATGTATATATATATATATATATATTCCACTTTAATTGTTTTCCTTTGTAATCCTGTATATTTTATGCTTCTGAGAAGAGGCAAGATTTGAACCCAAGTCCTCTGGCTACAAATTCAACATTCTGAACTGACTCTCTGAACCTCAGTTTCTATGTCTATTTAATGAGCATAATGCTACTTGCTCTACTTACCTCGGCTATAGTTATCAGAAAAGCACTTCGTAAATTAAAATGCACTACCAAAATTATTGTAACTAATGATTATGACTAATAACCCCAGCAGGCTGTGATCTAGGCCTCAAACCATCAGGTACTTAGGAAGAGAAGAGCTCATTTCTGTTAAGCATTTTGCAAATCATTAAGTACTCCAGAAATGTCAGCTGCTATTATTATTATCATTATGTTGCTTTCATCTTTCTTGATGGAGTTCTGGCAGAAATAGCCCTGAGGCAAATCAATATCCTTGCTATTATTCTTTTCTATAAAATATGTTCTATTCACTTTTGCACAAGTGGATAAAATAGCCACTTTTTGTAGTTGAATGAACGCATTAGGATATAAACTTGTCCTCTCTGGGTTTGCTGAAAGCATCCTCCATACAACTAACCAGTAGCAGACAGAGTGATGGGGATGACACAGACTTCATCCATTTCCCACAAATTTTCATCTCCTTTGTTAGGTCTTTGTATTTTGAAAGCTTTTCATTCTATATGGCTTGGTTATTAGGATATTTGGTATGGCAACAGCTATTAAAATGTTGTTCTTAAGTTTTTATAGATGATGGTTATCAGTGGGTGATGATGATGGTGGCGGTGGTGCTGGAGAAATAGCTAATAATCCTTCCTTTCTGTAAGTGAGATCACAGATGAAAGTTTTTGAAAAATTCCTGATAAGTTTATGAAATATTATGACTTGGTTGTTACATATTTGGAACTAGATGGAATCTTAGAGTCCAACCTCCTAATTTTACAATTTATTCTGAATTTAAATACTCCCCAAAAAAGGCATTTCCATACACAAAAGAGAAAACATAGTGAGGACTCTGTATAAAACTGAATCTCCATTTTACACTGTTGGGGTTTGTTTTTGTTTTTTAACTATACAGGATGTCCCAAAGTATGACTTAAAGCATGAATAACTCACTACTGCACTAAGACTTTTGGGGTCCCCTGTCCAATAAATTCTAAGCTTTACTTTCAAAACTGTCCTGCTTGTCTGTGCTTCCTTCTGAATTTTCTTTTGTTCTCTTCTGTGAATTTTAGAAAATGTTATGATGGCTCTCTCTATCTCTCTGTCTCTCCCTTCCTCCCCCTCCCCCTCCTTTCTCTGGCGCACTATTACTAACTCCCCACCCCACCCCCATCCTCCAGCCTTGCTTTGCCCCCAATTAACCAAGAGGACAAGAGCACAACTTTTTAGTAGACAGCCTATGAATGAGGTCCACCATGGTGATATATTGGCATGCTAGTGTTCTTCCCTTTCAGTGTGTGGAAGGAGTTGGGGATTCATGAGAATTTATGTGAATATTCATTAGGGACCATGATTCTGGTTGTTTATTTTGAATGCCTGACCTCTCCTGTCTCCACATCTTTGCACAGGTAACCCAAACCACTTCACCCCAGGTATATTCAAAGGTTCCATTTGACCTGATGCCTTTTCTTCTGCCTCCTGCTCAACAGGAGCTCTTGGAAGGTCTATTCACGGGCAAACAATTAAATTGCAGGGGCCGTGTCTTTTTTAATGTCCTGCTTTGTAGGGGGAGGAGCACACTGCCTTCATGGGCAAATGGTCAAGAGAAAGAGGGTGAATTTAGTCCTACCCCCTGATTGTCAGTAGGGAATCTGGGCAGGATCCTGAGAGTCCAAGGACGTAGGCTCTGCTCCAAACGGCTCTTTGTCTGAGGCCGGGCCCCAGGCCAGAGGGCCACTCTTCCAACTTATTCCTGCCAATCCACTGCTGAGAGGGACGCTTGCAGGGGCAGGGAAGGCAGGGGTACTTTTTATCCCAAAGACAATCAGCTGGAGGGAGACTGGATGGAAATATCTGTTGTTCTTAGAACCCATTAATTTTGAGGACACTGCGCTTTATTTTTTACCTTACATCAGCTCAGCTGGAGCTGAAATCCTGAGAAGAGGGTTATATCTTTCAATATAAAATAAACATCTTTATTCCTTCACTTAACAAACATTTACTGGAGGCCTGCTACATTCAAGGTTCTGTGTTGGGCATTCTTATTTATCAGTGTGAATAAGGACCAGGTCCTACCCTCAAGGAATTGAGAATCTAAAACAGGAATATCTGTAGAAGGCTGATTGAGCCCAATGCTAGGCTCATAGAGTCATAGATTAGTTCAGGGGTCAGGAACCTGCAGCCTCCAGGCCACATATGGCCCTCTAGGTCCTTGGGTGCGGCCCTGTGACTGAATCCAAACTTCACAGAACAAATCCCCTTAATGATAGGATGATAGTCAAAAGACCACACCCAAGGACCTAGAAGGCCACATGTGGCCTGAAGGCCGCAGGTTCCCTGCCCCTGGATTAGTCCAATACCATTTTATATGTGAGGAAAATGACTCAGAGATTTTGAGTGATTTGCACCTGATCACACAGCTAGTTATTTCCTTTTCATCCTTGTATACAGCTTGTTTTCTATTTTTTGTTTTCATGTTGTATCCTTTGTTAGATTGTAAGCTCCTTGAGGGCAGAACTATCTTTTGCCTCTTTTTGTATCCCCAGCACTTAGCATGGTGTGCAGCACATAGTAGGCACTTAATAAATGTTTAATGATTGATTGGTTGAGTTCAGTCACTTTAATGAGCTTCAACATGTTGTGGATTTTTTTGGAAATTTAATACTAACTATATGCCCTGTGCAGGATATACAGACACATTCCTTTCCAGTCTGCATGTACTTTGGACTTTCCTCGCCATGCCATGGAAACCTCTCCACCCTAGAAGGTCACTTGCCTCAGGACTTCTCACAGTTAAAATGCCCTCTGCCTCTGTGGCTTCTTAATTCCTCCCAATGCTTCCATTTTAAGAGGGAAACCAAAGTGAATCATGTCTTCATTCCTCTCCAGTCTGTGCCCCTGATTCTCTGGACTTTTTCTCCCACACTAGGTGCCTTCATTTTCTCCCCTATCCCCTACTTTTGAGTTTCCTGTTAGAATATAATCTCAAGGACAGAGACTGTCTTTCTGCTTCTATTTGTATCTACATAGTTTAGCACAATCCCTGACACTTAGTAAATGCTTAATCAATGCTTGTTGTTGAACCCTTTGGTACCTCCTGGAGGATGGATGGATTTTACTGAGACTGGCTGAACTGATTTTCTCCACTGTTGTGGGGATAAACTATCATGGCACCCTTTCATGCTAGTTTATAAAAGGGCACTTACAGACATACTGATCTTTTTAATATCTTTCTTCTGAAGAGAACCTGAGAGCACAGCAAGGCTAAGAGCAGACCTATATCTGCTGGAAATTCTCTTCCCCATGAGCTATTCATAGTTGCCATGGGGCAAAAGCACACAGGGTCTGTGTTTATGCTAACATAATAAGATAAATAAAAAATTTTTTTAAGAGATATACAAACTGCTATAGGAGTTCAAGGGAGGGTGATATTGAAACTGGCTGGGTATAATAATAATAATAATAATGATTATCATTATTATTATTATTATTATTTACATAGAGTTTACTGTGTAACAGGTACTGAGCTAAGAGTTTTTTAGGAATATTATCTTATTGGATTCTGAAGTAAAATGGTGTCTATGTGAGTGGGGTCAGGTAGTTGAAGTAGAAATGGCAAGACATGGCAACCAATTAAATAAGTGGGGTGAGAGTGAGGCTAATACCAAGGTTTTAAGCTTGGATGACTGGAAGGGTGATGAAATAACAAAGAATAACAAAACATACAAAATAACAAAAAATAACAGAAATAACAGGGTTTGGAACTGGTTATATGGGATTGAAGCTCTGGGGAGACATTGAGGGTGTCAACTGGACTGAACCAGCCTCTGACCTATGGGTGGCTAGAGCTGAACAGAGCAGGCTAGAGCTTGGAGAGTCAAGAATCAAACAGAAGTTTAATTTCAAATTGAGGGAAACAGTTTGCAAACAAGGAGGTAGATTAGACACGTGCTAGGGCCCTGCCCTAAGTTGGGGGGATCCACTTTAGTGTGGCCAAATACTCAATACTTATACCAATGGCTCCGCAGTGAGCTGTAGCCCTGACAATTAGGGGTAACAGCAACAATGAGACAAGATTGATTCGTAGAAGGACTTCATGACCAGAACATGGATATAGCAGGTGCCTGTCTGAGCTCAGAGAGTACCTGATGCTGGGTCAAAGCAATACAATAATTTTATGAAACAATTCTGGGGTTTTGCTGTGGCTGAGGGTGAGCACAAAAGATTGTTGTTATGTCGAGCTCAGGGCACAGAGGAAAACAACCTGTCTCCTAATATCTTGACAAGGGATATATATGTGTATATGTATATATGTATATATATATATATATATATATATATATATGTATGTATGTATATATATGTATGTATGTATGTATGTATGTATGTATGTATATGTGTATGTATATACACACACACACACATATATATATATGCATGTATGTATGTATGTGTAGCAGCTGGGTGGCATCTATGTGGGTTGAGTATCAGGCATGGAGTCAGGAAGACTCATCTTCCTGAGTTCAAATCTGGCCTCAGACATTTACTAGCTGGGTGACCCTGAGCAAGTCACTTCATCCCATTTGCCTCAGTTTCTTCCTCTGTTAAATGTGCAGGAGAAGGAAATGGCAAACCACTCCAGTATCTCTGCCAAGAAAACCCCAAATGGGGTCAGACATGACTGAAACAACTGAACAACAACAAAAATATATACACATACACATATATAAGTATACATAAGATGATAATCTTCATAGGAATGATAGTTAAACCCATGAGAGCTGATGCAATCATCAAGCGAGTGCAAAAGGAGAAAAGAGAGCCCAGATCCTTGGAGAACATCCCAAGTTAGGGAGTGTGATACAGGTTAGGAGCTTGCAAAAGAGTTTGAGGATTAGTTAGATTGAAGGAAAACCAGGAGAGAGCAGTGTCACGAAAACCCAGAGAGGAAAGAGAATTCAAGGAGAGAAGGTAGCCACCAATAGTAACAAATGCAGAAGAGAGGTAGAGAGTGAGGAAAACTGAGAAAAAAACCTATCAGATTCAGCAATTAAGACATCACCAGTAATTTTAGAGAGAGCAGTTTCAGTTGAGTGATGAGGTTGGAAGCAAAGGGTTGAGGAGTGAGCAACAGGAGAGGAAGAGGAAGCAGCTAGTATAGATACCTTTTTTTCTAAGAGTTTTGTTGAGAGAGGGAGGAGAGCTGTAGGAAAACAACTTGAAGAGATAGAAAGATTTAGTGAAAGATTGTTAAGGGTGGGAGAGACTTAGGTTTGAAGGCAATAGAAATCAGGGACCAGTAGATAGTTAGAATTTGCAGATTGGGAGATAAGTGCATAGAAATGATTGAGATTGAAATCTGCTAGAGAAGTTAGGATAAGATGGGATCAGGGTGCATGTAGAGGGGCTGACTTTGTTAAAGAAAAGGGCCACCTCATTGTCAAAGTCTAGGGGAAAGAGGAAAGAAGGGGAGATGATGCTAACAGGTTCCAAGATGAAGACAGAAAAAGAGAGAACTCACTTTGAATATCTCCAATTTTCTTAGTAAAATAAAAAGTAAAGTCCTTAGCTGAGAGAATGAGGGAGGTATAGGTGACTTGAGGAGAGAAGTTTTGGAATAGTTCTGTAAGGTGAGGAGGATCAATTAGGAAAATACAGAAGGATTGCCTTCTTGCAGTGAGGACACAGTGGAAACTGGATACCATAAACTTATAATACACATATGAATAGGAGGCAGGTGGTAGGAGTATTCCAGGGCTGAGGTTTGGTAAAGAGTAAGCAGCAATAGGACAAGGTGGTAAGGAATTCAAGAGTAGAGGATGGTAAGGAGTTGGATTGTCTAAGTATAAAGTTGAGAATGGAAAAGGGAGGAAATGAAGTTAAAGCAGGGGTAATGGCCTGAAAAAAAAATACTGAGGGTGAAAGGATTGAAAGTCATATTTAAGGCAAACAATAGGTGTAGGAAGAATAAATCATTAGGGAGTGGTGGGATGATAATATGCTAATGATAGTATCAGCCGGAAGAATGATGAAGTTTTTGATTAAGAAAGTAGACTACCTCTTAATAAAGGTGAAATCCAGAGTGTTACCATTCCTGTGGTTGGCTGAGAGTGCAGTAAAGGTGTACATCATGAAATTTAAGGAGAATGAAGAAGAAGAAGATTAGAGAGTTTGAGGGACTGTGATATGAATACGGAAGTCCCCTCATATAATGGCATTATGGAACAACTTTAAACAGTGGAAATTCTTTCTTCTTGTTAGCTGAAATAAATTTTTCCTACAACTTTCACCCACTGGTTCATCCAAAGGTTTTGCCATGAAGATCAACACTGAACAAGTCTAATCTCTCTTTTCATCTATAAAGGTGGTTCTCATGTTTTCCACTTATCCCCCCCCCCAATACCCATGTCTTCTTTTTGGTTTCCTTTAACTAAAGAGATATGTCTACTAGCTGTTTGGACAGATGCAGAATCAGAGGAGAGAGAGACAGAGACCCACACACACACACAGATAGACAGAGACAGAGAGAGACAAAGACACAGAGAGAGAGATTATCCTCTCCACTCATTCTACAAGCAAGAAAAACTGAAAAGGCTGAAGGATGGTTAAGACAAGTTAGAGGAGAACGAGGAGAGAGTAGCTCCATGAAAACCCAGAAGGATGAAGTGATTTCGCCAAGGTTAAGTGAATTAGTATCTGAGGCAGGATTAGAACTCCAGTCTCCCACCTCTTGGCTCAGCTCCTCTCCACTTTACCACAATGCTTTGATCAGACTACCAGTGCCACCCCACCCCCACCCCCGCCCCTCATACTTTAGCTCTTTATTTGACTCAGCTTTCCTCCCTTTCTGGCTTTTCTGTTTGACAAACAGCAAAGTAAACAAACGCCAATGCACACCCGCCTGCCAACTTCAGATATTTATTTCTGTGTGCAAAATGAATGCTTACCATCCCCATCTCCACAACGGGCTTCCTGGCCCTAGTGACAGGTACTTCAGACTGGAGCACAACATAGTTTGAAACACGAGCGTTATCAGGCATCGATCAACCCAGTGTCTTCAAAAGTTGGCTCTGACAGAGGCGGAGGAAGCAAATTTCTGTGCTGTGTTATTATCTGCCATCCTGTGATTACTCACCAGAGCTGTTTCCCTTCACCACCTCTTCTGGACCCCATACAACACCCAAGGATAAGGCTGTCTGTGCCATAGGAAGCAGCAGCATTCCCTAACAGCAAATTAGGATGTGAGCGGATCAAGGACACCTGGAGAGGGGCTGACCTTGTGAAGGAGCTGACAATGTCATAACGGCTGACTCTAAACTCTTCAGAGTGCCTCATCTGAATTTGTCCATATGAGCCTCACAACAGCTTCATGAGGTTGGTGCTACTGGTGTTATTATCCCCATTTTACAGATGAAGAAACTGAGCTCCAGAGAGATGAGGTGGACTTGCCCATGGTCATATAACCAGGAAGTATCAGAGGCAGAATTTGAACCCAGGTCTCTCCTGGTCTGGAAAAGAGATATCTTTAGGGAGGAAGGTCTTGTCTAACTCCTCTTTGTTTGAGGAAGCATCAATGAGATTCTTTGGAGAAAGACTCTACAGAAATCACTGGCCAGGAAGGGACCTCTGGAGGTCATTTACTCCATTCTTGTGCCTTCAGTGAAGACCACAATTATCTCTCCCTCCTCTCTCCTTATCAAAATCCCATCTAATCCTTCCATGCCAAACTCAGCCCTACATAAAGCCTTCCCTGACCTTCCTGTTCAGAACTCCTCATGCATCAGTTGCTCGTCACCTAAGTGACAGAAATAGAAATCTGCAGAAGCTCAATTTGGCCATAGTAGAACAATGCTGAGGGCAACCGGTTGGTACACTGAATAGAGTCATGGGCCTGAAATCAGGAAGATCATCTTCCTGAGTTCAAATCTGGCCTCAGACATTTACTTGCTATGTGACCCTGGGCAAGTCATTTTATCCTGTTTGCCTCAGTTTCCTCATCTGTAAAATGAGCTGGAGAAGGAAATGGTAAAGCACTCTAGTATCTTTGCCAAGAAAACCCAAAATGGGGTCACGAAGGGTTGGACGCAACTGAACAGCAGCAACAACAAAAGAGCTCTGCTGGCAAAGGGAGTTCCTGTGCCATGTCAAGGACCTGAGTCAAGCTAGGAGTTGTTGAAGCTGGAAGCAATAAGCCACAAAATAAGCACAACAATGAGATGGACCAAACCTGGACCTTGACCTCCACTGATTCTACATCATGGAACAGTGAGAAGAAAAGAAAAACAACAGAACATTGACTCAGTAGTCAAAGGAACCGGCTTCACAGTCTACCTTTTACGCTAACTACCTGAGGTTAGTCACTTACCTTACATGGGACCAAGTTTCCTCATGTAAGATTTCCTCCAAATCTGATTGATTTGGTCTAGATCATCTAAGACAGGGGTGGGGAACCCGCAGCCTCAAGGTCACATGTGGCCTCAAGGATGCAGGTTCCCCACCCCGATCTAAGATATCCCTTCTAACTCTAGAATCATGATCATAAGACGTGGAGACTATATTAGTCTATGGTAGGGAATTAGCTCACTAGCCACTCTTAGGGGTTTTTTTTCTTGCTTGTAGTGTTGGAAGACATTAACTCCAGTCTGTTTCTGCACTGAGGTATATTAATCTATAGCTGGCTGCATTTATAGCAGAAAAGGAGTTAGTTTGCTAATCAATCTTGCTATATCAACTCCACATAAGTCTCGAATGATTACATAGGTCCCTGGGGAAGATGAGGTTCACCAAAGGGGTAGGTTGCTTGACTCTATGGCAACTTGAGTGCTTTTACCTTGCAGGGAGTCCCATCCAGGACAATATTATAAGGATCAGGGACTATGTAGGTCCCAGGGGAAGGTTAAGGCCAGAGACAAAGACAGACACATCTTTACTGATTATGATGTTTATGTCTTCAGGTGCCAGCCCTTTGGATTTGTGGGTGATTTGAATAAAGCTTGGTCTATATTCAATATCTGTTAGCCTGACTATTTGCACAGGAGCTAAGTCCTTTTCTTTTTTCAGTGAAGATCTATAAATGCACCAAATTCTGATGTTCGTGGGAAAACTTTGTGTGGGCACAAAACAAGCCAAGTTATGGTGTATCTAGGGGAAACCCTTGGGGGAGACACAAGCTGAAAAGAGCAAGATTATTGTGAGAGGTCCTCAATATTGAAACATCGGTATATATGAGCTCAGAGCTGTCTCTGAGCCACAGGTAGCATGTTGACTGTCTAGAGGCTTGTATCAGTCCTTTAGGTTACATGGGCTTGATCATATTATGTTTAGGCTGGTTATCTAGGATCATAGAATGTCAGAGCTAGAAAAGACCTTGGAGATTATCTTATCCAGTGGTAATAGAAATGAGGCCATTAATCAGTACATAAGAATTGCTGAATGCATATTGACTTAGAAAACCACGATCTGCCTTATCTGTGTTCTGTGACATTTATTTTGGTAAATATTTCCCAATTACTTTTAATCTGGATGAACTGAGGCATGTGTTTGATACCTCTGATCTAAACCAACCACCTCATTATGTAGATTAGGGAGCTACCTCCCAGAGACTGACTTACCCAATGTTACACAGATGGTTAGTAAGTACCAAGAGACAAAACCAAAGAAACCAAAGATTTGGTCCTTGACCTTAAGGAAGTTATAGTCTAAGTGGGAAGATAAGATACATAATATAAACAATAGAGCTAGCATTTATATAGTATTTCAAGATTTACAAATATTATCTCATTTTATCCTGGGAACAATCCCAGGAAGTAGGTGCTGTTACATGTGAGGAAACTGAGGCAGAGAATGACTTGCCCAAGGTCACACAGCTAATAAGTTTGTCCAAATCTGTATTGGAACTCAGCTATGCCTGACTCCAGTCCAATACTCTACCCATTGCACCACCCAGCTGCTGCTTTATCTTTTTCATAGGTATTGCATTTCCTGTCCAGTTGCCTTTGCACAGGCTTTTGTCCCCAGAATTCCTTGTATCTTTCAAAGCTCAGTTTGAGTGCTACCTCCAAAAAGAGACTTTCCTGGCCATTTTATTCTTACTTGCTAGTAACCATTCCCCACCATTTGTCTTGTCTTTACTTTGCATATGCTTATATGTGTACATGTTATTCCTTCTCAGTAAAACGGAAGCTTCTTGAAGATAGGGATAATTTCCTTTTTGTCTTTGTATCCACCGTTCCTAGAGTAGTACCAGCATATTCTAGATGCTAAATAAATGCTTGATTATTTGCTGGATTCATGGGATATGGAGTTGAAAAGGTAAAATGAAGCTAGATCATGGAGGACTTTAGCTGTCAGGCTAAAAGGAGATGAGACTGAGATGAAACTGGTGTAGATGGAGAGAGCTGTTAAGGGTTTTAAGCAGAGGAATGCCTCTTGGTTTGTTGATTTCCTCATCCTTTGAATCTCTATTCAAATTGTTCTCCTCAAGGAAGTCTCTAATTCCTGTACCCTCCCCTACCCCCTCAAAACAACTTAATCCCTCATATAATACTTGTCTTGCAACTATCCAGTGTAATTATCATGTAATATTCAATTCAATTCAAATCAATTCATTTCACAAACATTCATTACCTATTATGTGCAAGGTGCTGTTCCAGGTGCTGAAGATACAAAAAACAAAGATGAAAAGGTCCTGTCGTCAAGGAAATGACATTCTACTTTGGGGGAGAGTCAAAATCCTGATGGAATAACCCAGCTGTCATTGAGCATATTTGTCCCAGTGAGGTCTGCAGCCCTAGACACCTTCAGGCATTACAAATATATGAAGGATGTCACATGCAAATGAGCAGAGGTGAGAAACATACAGTTGCAAATAGTCCAATCTGGCTGGAATGAAGAGGTCTTGAGGGAGGACAGAATAAAAGAGTGCTGGAAAGGTAGGTAAGAGTCTGTAATGAAAGGTCTTAAATGACAAGCTCAGGAGTTTGTGTTTATTCTCTAGGTAATGAAGGGAATATCTGATTATTTCAAGGGCACACAGAGTGGTATTAGCCTTAACAAAGAGAAAGGACAGGTCTTCCTTTATTTGGGTCTTACTTTCCTTATCAATAAAATGAGGGTGTTGGACCAGAGGGTTTCTAAGCTCCCTTCCATCCCTGAATACATCCTATGACCTTTACTCAGAGACTGACACAAAGAAGAGGCTGCACTGCATTATGGGAAAAGCCCTGAATTTGGATGGAGTTGGAGGATCTGGATTTGAATTCCAACTCTGCTATTTGTTAGCTCTGTTAGAATGGGTAAGTCTCTTTACCTCTCTGTTCCTCAGGATTTTATGTTTGTTTATTTGTTTGTTTGTTTTGGTGAGACAGTCTGGGTTAAGTGACTTGCCCAGGGTCACACAGTTAGTAAGTGTCAAGTGTCTGAGGCCAGATTTGAACTAGGTCCTCCTGACTCCAGTACCAGTGCTCTATCCACTGCACCACCTAGCTGCCTCCCTTCAGTTTTCTTATCTGCCAAATAAGAAGATTGTACTAAATTATCTCTGTGGTCTCTTTTGGTTCTAAATACAACAATCCTAGACGATGTTAGTTTGGGAGTAAAGTAACGATGACATGATGTGGCTAGGTGGTTCAATGGATAGAATGCCAGGCCTGGATTCAGGAAAATTTATCTTAGCTGGGTGACCCTGGGCAAGTCGCTTCACCCTGTTTGCCTCAGTTTCCTCATTTGTCAAATGAGCTGGAGAAGCCAACCACTCCAGTATCTTTGTCAAGAAAACTCCAAATGGGGTCATGAAGAGTCAGACATGACTGAAAAAATAACTGACCACAAGAAGTGACATGGATTTAGCTAGTAATTCATACCCTTTGATCCACTCCTGGTTGTGCGTAGGTCACAGAGTCCAATGAAAGAGAGAAAGTTCACATCCAAACCAAAATATTCATAGCAAGACTAATTGTAATAACCAAAAGCTGAAAGCAAATCATGGGGCTGATGGCTAGGGAAGAGCAGAACAAAATGCGGTGAACGGATGGAAAAGAATATTATTGTGTTCCAAGGAATGACGCATTTAAAGAATTCAAAGGAATTCAGCAATGCTGAGCAGAAGAGGGAAGAAAGCAAAATCCAAAGTGCCATGAACACAATGACATCAGTAATGTAAGTGGAGCCAACATTGCAAGAGGGGAAAATTACGTGTCCTGTCAGGCCCAGATGCTTTATTAGACAATTTTACTCCCTCCCCCTTTTTTTTAAACATGAAGGTGAGGAGCAAGTGGAGACGATGTTTT
>NW_020954751.1:1087521-1101825 GCF_900497805.2 Vombatus ursinus
CTGGGTATAAGGAATGAGAAAGGGATAAAAATAAAAGATGGCACCACACTTCCCAACCTGGATGACTGAGAGAATGGTGGTGCCATTTACAGAAACTGGGCATTCCAACAAGGGAGTCATTTACATAATTGTGATGGTACAAACTCTTGCATTGTTTTCTAGCTCTTTTATGCATATGTGATTTATCTTCCACAATTAGACTGAGAGTTCCTCTTCTTTATTCCCCATACCTTCAACTAGGTGGTGCAACAGTTAGAATGATGGCCTTTGGGTCAGGAAGATATGAGTTCAAATCCTTCCTTAGACATTCTTGGCTGTGTGACAGTGGACAAATCATTTTACTTCTCTAGTACCTACTTTAGAGAGTTGTTGTAAGGATCAAATGAATTAGCATGTAAAGTACTTTGTGAAACATGAAGTGCTAAATGATAATAGCTAGCATTATATAGTGCTTTAAGAGTTGCAAGATACATGTTATAGCATTCAATCATCACGACAATCCTAAGAGTTAAGAGCTATTACTATCCCAATTTTACAGATGGAGGAACTGAGACTGAGAGAGGGTAAGTGACTTAGGATTTAAACTCACATCATCCTGACACCACGGCCAACACTCTAGCTGCCTCCATATAAATACTGGCTATTATCGGGGCTTAGTGGAATGCCAGACACATCCCCACATCCCCACATGTCCTATCCCTTTTCCTGCTGTTCTTCCATTCTTTGGCAGAGAATGCTGCCATCCTATTATCATCACCAAAGCAAACTTCTGCCTTTGGATCTCTGAGGCATTGAGAGGAGAAGGATCCGGGTCAGAGTAGAGAGTTAAGTCTATTCTGAGTTTTCTATCCTGCTTATTATTTTTGCTTATGCAGTCCATAAATTCATGCAAGCCCATGGGTCAGCTTGTGCAGCCTCCTGCTGCCCAGAGAATAGAGGCCTGTAGGGGGAAGGGGTACTGAGTGAGCAAGTTAGGGGTGAGGGATTCTCCTCTATTTCTGATTCATCAGGTTTTTACCTTGTTTGGGTTTGGGTTCTTGGCATCCTAGATCAGCATCCAACACACATGCAGTGTGACTCAAACCGATCAAAATATAATCAGGAAACATTCAACAAAAAAAAATTAAAAATACAATAAACATAGACAACGTTTCATTTTAGAATGAAGTTAATACATAGCCCGTGGGGATCACGGATAGTCCTCCCCCATTTCTATTTGTCTTTGACGCCACTGTCCTAGACCACAGAGACAATGGAATTTATCTTTATCCCTTGCATTTTTCAGTTGTGATACAAGTTGAGGTTATCATGGCAAAGATACTGGAGTGGTTTGCCATTTTCCCTCTTCAGCTCATTTTACAGATGAGGAAACTGAGGCAAATGGGTTTAAGTGACTTGCCCAGAATCACACAGCTAATATGTATCTGAAGCCAGATTTGAACTCAGAAAAGTGAGTTTTCCTAATTCCAAGCTCGGCATTCTATCCTCTGCTCCATGTAGCTTCCTATTATCTCTTGCATATAATTCCTCTTTTGGAGAGGTTTGAAGGATTGTCAGAATTGAAGAAAATGACTAGTCTTCCATCATGTGACCCAGAAATCTAGGCTTTCCCAGCAAACATTCCAGCAAAGATGTAAAAGGGCCCTGGGTAAAGCAATGATGATGATGATGATAATGATGATGGTGATGATGGTGATGATAATGATGATGATGGTGATGATGATGATGACGATGATGATGGTGATGATGATGATGGTGATGATGAGGATGATGAAGACAAAGAAGAAGAAACAAAAAAACAACAACTCAGTAAGCTCTTTCATCCAACCCACCAAACCCACATGAGAAGCCAGCCAGAAACCTGAGGGGAGATGGGGAAGAAAAGAGAGAGAGAGAAGCTAGGGCAGGTTTCAGTAAAGGGGCTTCAAGCCAGTAGGATCTCATTCCTGGCCTATCTCTGCTGCAGTGGAATATGGAGCTAGTCCCCATTAATCACTGGACGGGGAGACAGGACCTGGAAGTGCACCTGCGTCCATGCTGGAAACCCTCCAAGAAGCCTAGAGCCAGGACTCTACAGCAGGAGACCAGATGTAGGCAGTGCTGTGATAGCAGGAAGACAGGGTCATCAGGAGGCCTGAGACCAATGTAATCTCTGGCATTTGTCCAGGACAATCAGGAGGCAGGGCTTCCTTGGGGTTGGGCCTATCGTGCAAGAAGAGACAGAAACCTGGAAACCAGAAGATCAGTAAATTCAGAGAAACCTGGGAAGACTTGTTTGAACTGATGTATAATGAAATGAACAGAACCAGGAGAACAGTTTGTACAATTATGATTTTTTTAAATTTTTTGAAAGATTTAAGAACTTTCAAGAACTTTTCAGGAATGCAATGACCAATCATGACTGCAGGAGACTGTTGGTGAATTTGCCTCCTACCTCATGGCAAAAAAGTGATGGACAAGATCAGAGTGAGGCATATGGTTTTGGACATGACCAATGTGGGAATTTTTGCTTTTCTACATTTATTTGTTATAAGGAAGGGCTTTATTTGTGTGTGTGTGTGTGTGTGTGTGTGTGTGTGTGTGTTTAATGATAGTGAGGCCAAAGAAAATGAGGGGGGAAAAGGAGAGTCAATGAAAACATTTTAAAAATAAATGGATTAAAAATGGAGGAAAGTTCAGATGGGGGTGAGAAGCAAGGAAGTTTTGGAATTATTGTTTATCCAAAAAAACAGAATTGACCTGAAAGACACTGGATATGGAGAGAAAAGGAAGGGAATAAATATTTATATAGTGCCTATTATGTGCCAGCACATTTGCTGGCATTTTTGCTTTTTGTTTGTTTGTATTTTTGTTTGTTTTACAAATATTACCTAATTTGATCTTCTAAATAACTATGTAAGTTAGGTGCTATTATTATCCCAGTCTTACAGTAGAGAAAACTGAGGCAAATGGGGATTAAGTGACTTGTGTAGGCTCACACAGCTATAAGTATCTGAGGTCATATTTGAATTCAGGTCCTTCTGACTCCAGGCCCAGTGCTCTCCACATTGCACCACAGGCTAATTCATATGCCCAAGGGTCTGATTCACAGAAGGACTGAAATCATTCTAAAGTAATGTAATACCTCACAAAAGAGCTATGGCCACTCCCCACAGAAAGAAACCTCCTAACAACTGAAATTCAGTAAAAAATTGATAGCTATCAATAGTAAGTAGCTCAGAGAGGCAGCTAGGTGGCACAGTGAATAGAGCACCGGTCCTGGAGTCAGGAGGACCTGAGTTCAAATCCGGCTTCAGACACTTGACACTTATTAGCTGTGTGACTCTGGGCAAGTCACTTAACCGCATTGCCTAGTGCCCCCCCCCCCAAAAAATAGTAAGTAACTCAGGGAAGAATGCAGCTCGGGGAAGAACGCAACCCAGCAGGCAACATCCACAGTTGTTCACAGAAGTAGCAGCATAAGGAACAGAAATATTTTTCATCTTATATGAAGACCTTAGAAAGAGAGTTGTCTGAGTAACTCTTTTTTTTTTACTATGTGTGTTTGTATGAGGGGGATTTTTCTTATCACTCACCCTGATATTCTGGTCTAATCAAATGTTATTTTACTTTGAATTAATGTGTCATAAGCAGCAGTTGGGGATTAGGAGTTGAGAATTTGAATAAATGTTGACTCAAATAAAACTTTAAATCTGGTTGTAGTTTTTAGGAACCCTTTTGGGGAGAGGGTTGGGAGGTTACATAAGATGATGTGACAAACCCATTCTGGGGATGATTCAGTTACAAATTAAATATAAAGAGAGGTATTCATCTCCTATATATGTATGTGGTAATGGCAATACTTTTGACTTACTTCCTTTTCAATAGCTACATGTAGAAGAGAGAGCAAGCGTTAAACCTGGCAAGAGTGGGCCTTTCCTCTGGCATCTCTGGTCAATGCCTACTGCTATCCCTGCAGCTGGGGAAGTGTGCAACACTTCAGACTGCTGGTTTATAGATTTTAGGAAAAAGGGGGAAAACCCCAGACCTCAAATATGACTCATTCAGAAAAAAAAATTTCTAAAAGTATTCATTTTAGAAAAGCAGAGAATTCAACAGAAAAAAAGCTGGCTGTCCATGTTTTAGATTTAATTAGTCATTTTAGGATATGTGCCCAAACCCTCAGGGTTTTCTGGTTGTTTTATTTTATTTTTTATACTTATGACTGGATTTTCTTTTCTTCAAAAGAAAGTTCCCATTCAGTCACTTGTTTCTAAGTATCAAAAGAAAATGTGTAGAAGAAAGAGCAGTCAAGAGATTGGAATTTTAGTCTATCAGTTCTGCTGTTAGTTGAGTACTCTGGGAAAATCACTTCCCCTCTCCTAGCCTCAGTTTCCTCTTCCTTAAAATGAGGGGACCAGATTACAAGCTCTCTAATGCTCCTTCTACTCTTGATCCTATCAGCCCCCCAAGAACTTTTTGTCATGCAAATAAATTGTCCCCATTTTATTGATGTGGAAGCTGAGGATCAGAGAGGTTTAATGATTTACCCAAAGTCACCTAGCAATCAGTGACAGAGACAAAACTCAAACCCAGGACTTCTGATTTCAAGTTCAGGGCTTTCCCCCCTATAACCCTTACTGAAAACCAAGTGGATTCAGCCTGGAAAGTATGTTCACTAGAAAGAAGCATCCTCATGTCAAACATATTTCCCTGGGAGTTATTTTGAGGCCCCTCCATCTTCCCCACCCCTTCCCAGAGAATTGGCGGCCTATTTAAATGCCTGATCTTTGGCGATCTTTGTGACCGCCTTTGGTCTCATCAGATGTATGGAGCATATTCTTGACACAATGCTGTAGTTGTCCCTGGTGGATATGACTGTCCTGCCAGCCAGGGGTTTGAAAGACTTCATCTTTTTTTCTTTGCTTTAGCAGACAAAGGCTTCCCTGTTATCTTTCACTCTTATTTTGGTCATTTAAAAAAAAAAAAAACTAGTGCCACAGAATATTTTCAAACTATCTCTTTTAAAGTATTATCTTTTTGGCAGTTAAGAAAATGGGTCCATCAGCAAGAGCTTGAGCCTCTGAAATAAGAGTTAAAAATAGTTCAAGGGGGATAGACTTCCCTGCTTCTTGGAAGATGGAACCCTTGGGGTATATATTTGTCGATTTCCATTTCAAACTGGTACCAAACTTCCACTGATAGAGAGTTGATGCTAAATAAGATGGTTGGGTAATGTGAGTGTAGGAACCATATTCTCCTCTCAGTCTGAATCCTGCTTCAGACAATTGCTAACTGCACCACCCTTCTCTGAGCCTCAGTTTCTTCATCTGTAAAAACAAAATAATAGAAGTAACCTATATCATAGAGTTGTTGTGAGGATCAAATGAGACAGTGTTTTTATGATACTTGTAAACCTTAAATACTAATATTACTTATATAATGTATGTAATGGCAAACCCTGAAAGATATCAATGCCAATTATTATTATTATTTCTTGCTATTATGTGCATGGTGCTGAATATAAGGAAGCAGCATGACCTAATGGGAGAAACATGATTCTCAGCTTTGCTACTATCTTAAATACGTGACCTTTGCAAACTTCGTTTTCATCTTCTGTTAAATGGGAATGTTTATTTTGTAGGCAAAATGAAATAATGATGCTCATGGAACTGATTTGAAAAAAATAATGTGTGTTAAAAACCTAGAGCACTATTCAATTTATTTCTGCAAATATTTATTAAGCTCCTACTATGTGCAAATCATTCTGCTCTTGAGACATAAAAATGAGAAACAGAAGAGTCTATAACCTTGAGGAGTTTATTGTCTATTAGGGAAGAGATGATATGTACACAGACAAGCAAAACCCCAAGGTCCAAATATAACAACAAACATTCATGAAGTGCCTGTAGTATAAAGGCGCTATGATGCTCAGGACTGGGAGAGATACACAGTTTAGATAAGACAGTCCTTGCCTTCGTGGAGTGCCCAGTCTAAAGGGAGATAAGACAATACAGACGGTAATAAAAATGCAATGTTAATAAGTGATATAGGGCAGAGGAAAGCGGTAGGTGAGGTAGAATATGACCACGGCAAAGGAGAGACCCAAACAAATCACTTTAGTTACATTAGGAATATTTGAAGAGAGAATCAACTTCAGAGGATTGCTGGTGAAACAAACCACCTTCCTTTTAGTAGAGAAATAGTAGACTATGTGTAGGACTCACGCACATGTTGAAAAACATAGGCAATTCCTGGTTTTGCCAAAATATTCTTCTTTTTCACAAGGGAGAATGGGCATTGGGACAAGCGGCTCAGCCAGTCTTTGTCAGTCCGCCAAAGGACAGCGTGTAGTGGTGCAGACATGTAGCGAGGCATGACTCCTGATTGGCTAACAGACCTCTGAGCCTCCAGAAGCTTGTGGAACTTGAGTGGAAAGCTTGATTTAGCCAGTTTTAGTGTCTTTTGTCTGTATTCTCAGTTCTAGCTTAGAAGCCAATTAAAAGACTTTTGTTCACCATGAAATAAGAGGCCTGGAAAGAGTAACAGACTACCTGCCCATGCTATGAAGCAGAAGGCAGGGCTTTCCATTCCAGGTCACCATGCACTTCTGGAAACAACTCACTAGGACCGCTTTCCTCTCCCCAAGGGAACTGCCAGCTGACAGAATCTATTATTCATGCGCCCAGGACTGAGGCCTCTGATGGGGGCTCAGTCTTGGGAGTCACTGAAGCCCACTTCCTCGCCATCCCCCCTACTTAAAAAAAAAAAAAAAGGAAAACAAGAAAAAATTTGAGGAGGAGGTAGAGAGTACTCTCAGCTGAGGTGGGAGAGACAAACAGGGATGGTTTCATTGGAAGAGGTGGCTCTTGGGCTAAACCTTAAAGAATTCTGGCAGGTGGGCAGGAAGAGGTCACATCCAGGCATGGGGATCAGATGACATGAATTCACAGAGCGAGGAAGCAGTAAGGACTACCCAGTTGGCAGAGGATGCAAGGAGAACCATATGAAATCAGGCTGAAAAACAGTAAGTTAAAACCAAATTTCAGAAAGCCTTAACTGCCAGGCTGAGGAGTTTTTGTTTTCTCCCAGGGGAAATAGGGAGCCGCTGACAGTTCTGATAATCCTTCCTAATTCACTGTAAAACAGTGTGGTCTGGAGCACTGGATCTGGAGTTGGAGAACACAGGGCCAGATTCTGGCTTGCCACTTACTAGAATAAAAGGTTTGAACTAGATGACTTTTAACATAATGCCGAGGATCTTCTCTGAGACTTTGGGCGAGTGACTTAACCTTTCTGAGGTTCATTTAACTAACTAATCTCAGACCAGATGAGCTCCAGGTCTCCTCTGGCTTTCAGTTTTGGGCACTTACCTTACTGCCTTGAGAGACAAAGACATCTTTTCTCTTCTCAAAAACCTTCAAATAATTTCCCAGTTAAAGGCCTGAGGGAAAAGAAATAACCTCCAAGAAATAATAAAAGGGAAACAGACCTTTGTTCCTCTACTATGAAAATATTTGAAGCTAAATGCCAGGGCCATACTCTTTCAGCCCTTTATCTTATAATTTGTGGCACAGGCAGAAATGACAGGACATTTCAGTTTTTGCCCTAATCACTCATGAGTTGTAATTAGGCATCACATCTGGGCCTAATGGTTAGGCCTCCTAACAATCAATGATAAATTTAGATTTACTCCCTATTCTGTTTCTGAGGAGCTGGTATTGTGCATGCCAGCGTACTCCCTTTTCACAGAACATTAACAAAATGTAAACAATAAATAATAATAATAATTTAATCATACATTTCGATTTAGAACCAGAGGCGCCCTTAAAAACTGTCAAGATCAACTACCTTATTTTATAAATGAGGAAACTAAGACTGGGAAAGGTTTAGTGACTTGCCCAGAGTCACACAGCTAAAGAGAAAGACAGACAGACAGACACAGAGACAGAGAGAAGGTCAGAGAGAATCAAAGACAGAGACAGACAGAGACAAGGGGGGGGAGAGAGAGAGAGAGAGAGAGAGAAGAGAGCATTTATTAGTTACAGTACTTACAATGTGGTAGGCACTCTGCTAAGCACTTGGAACACCAATATAAGAAAACAAGATGTCCCTACTCTTCTAGTAGGGGAAGAGAAAATATAAAGAACATAAAGGAGAATTGAGAAGGGGGAGGGGGAGAGAAGGGTGCTAGTGGGAGTATGGGGGTGGAAGGGTGGTCACCCCAAGGTTAGTGGTGGGAAGGCAAGGTGGATCAGTCTGGATGTGGAGTTGAGCCAGCAGTGAAGTGAGCAGCGTCCAGTTAATTTGCCAAAGCTACCTGGAGTTGACATTTCAAGACATTTTTGAATCTTTTGTTTTCTCTCACTGAGAGAAGTCCCATTCACAACATTTCCTAAGTGTCTACTATAAACACAAGGCCCTGTGCTAAGGCACCAAGAATACAGACACGAATGGCATTGTTCTGTCCTTGGGGAACCTACGTTTTCTTCCAGGGGAAAGTTGAACTGTTTCCCATCTCCTGCCTCTGTGACTTTGTCCAAGCGGTGCCCTCCTCACCACCTCCTCTTTAAATCTCTAACTTCCTTCAAAGAGCAGTTCAGATGCTACCTCTTACCTGAACCCTTTCTTAATCTCCTCAATTATTTGCACTCTTCTGCTAGAAAATATGTTATTATGTTATATTTATTTCATATTTACTTACCTGTGTATAGGCTATCTGTCTATCTATCTATACAACACACACACATATACACACACATACACGAATACACATATATAAATGTATATATGTATATATGTGTATGTGTGTATATATATGTGTGTGTGTGTATATATATATATATATATATATATATATGGGGGGGGGTGTATTTCTTTTTGGTGAGGCAATCGAAGTTAAGTAACTTGCCCATGGTCACACAGCTAGTAAGTAGCAAGTGTCTGAGGTTGAATTTGAACTCAGGTCCTCCTGACTCCAAGGCCGGAGCTGTATCCACTGTGCCATCTAGCTGTCCCTCAGGCTATTTTCCAAGTAGAATATAAGCTCTTTGAGTGAAGGGACTGTTCCATTTTTGTCTTTGTATGCCCAACATCTAGCACAGTGCCTGGCATATAGTAAGTACTTAATAGATGTTTATTGACTTGGTTTGCATTATATATACATGTACTTATATATAAAATACAAACCATATACGTACACATGCACACATGGGTATGCACATGCATGTGTACACCACACATGTATTTTCTACATAACATATTTATGTAGTATTAATATATTTATATGCTACATATCAAATATCTTTATATACTATTAATATATTCATATAAATATATTTATATTATTAATGTATTTATATACAATGTATTGTTTTTCATATATAATATGTATAGATCTGAATTTTCTGTCTAAAAAAATCTGCATTTGACCTATTAATTGGTATTATGGTGATTATCATAAAAGTCTATCCTCCTCCCAAGGACTAGCCTTTACCAAAAGCATAAACTAGACAACGTCTGTCTTCAGAGTTTCCCTTGCTTCCTTGCTACGTCCTTTTCTTTTTCCTCCCTACTTTCAGTGCCATGGTTAGTCACCCCCACCTATGAAATTGGACTCCAAAGTCACTAAGTTTCCTTCTGGCTCTGAAGGTGGATGCAAGGACCTAAGTTGTAAGGATCTGCATTGACTGGAAAGGGTCATTTATGCCCCCTTCTCCCTCTCCCCACAGAAGGATGTATGTAGCGTCATGGCTATAGGCAAAATATCAGGACGGTTCGAAAGACCAGAAGGTGTTTGCCTGCATTGGTCCTTCTTTCAAACTCGATACTTGAAGGCTGAGGCCTCCAGGTGCTGACAGGCCATCCATGTCCAAGTACCCCTTTGGCTCCCAGGAGAGATTCATTGTCTCTCTGTGGCATGGCTCGAACTGACCCTTTTGAGGCCCAGACCCAGCTGGAGCTTTCTGATTGGCCCTCAGCAGGCCCAGGCTGAGATCTGTCGTAACCTGGGCCTACGCCCACAGCTGCAGCCTCCAGCTCTTTTTCTGTGCCTAGGCAATAAGACAAGGCCGTCTGTGCGTACATCAGGGGGTCAGGCATCGCACTCACTGGGTGTGATAAAACATGAGAGAAAATGTTCATTTTCCTTTTTCACACTCTGAAACACACCATCTGGCCCTAGGATAAAACTGGCATGGGCCTCCTCCCTGGATGCAGGTAGGGTGTTTAGGGTCATTTTTTTAATTTAACGAGGAGGGTTGAAAACCCCCCACAATTCACAGCTGCTAGCAATGCTAGCAGGGATTGCTGGCAATGACGACGAAGCAAGGAACGCCACGATTTCTGAAGAATCATAATTGTGGGTGACCCAAAGGGCAATGTAGTGATGCACGGTGGGTGTGAACAGGCTGCAGCGTGTTATCAACCATGACTGTATATAAAAAGTACTATAAAAGACAGCGTTAAGGGACATGAATAACCTCCCAAAAAAGGGAGGTAGACCAGACCTTTTAGCAATAGTGAAGGATAACAGATGGCCACTGACAGATGGTGCTCTGGAAAGGCATTGGATTTGGAGTCAGTGGACCTGGGTTTGAATTTTGGCTGTGATACTTACTACCAGTGTGGCCTTGGGCAAGTCAATTAACCTCTCCGGGCCCTGATATTCTCCTCTGTAAAATGGGAATAATAATTTTAGTATGATTTATCTCACAGGATTGTTCTGGGGAAAGAATTTCATAAACTCTCATTTTTATTTCTATTTTTTATAAATGAAGCTGTAAAATGTCATAGCACCTTAGATTTAGAACTGGAAGAGGCTTTAAATGTATTCTGGTCAATCTCCTTATTTTTGCAGATGAGGAAATTGAGACTCAGAGAGGTTAAATAACCTGAGGTCACAGAGGTGGTAAGCATTGGAGATAAAATTTGACTCAAGTTCTATAATGGGCAGCTAGGTGATGCAGTGGATAGAGCCCCAGCCCTGAAACTCAGAGTTCAAATCCTGTCTCAGACACTTATTAGCTGTGTGACCCTGGGCAAGTCACTTAACCCTGTTTGTCTTACTTTCCCCATCTGTCAAATAAGCTGGAGAAGGAAATGGCAAACCACTCCAATATCTTTGCCAAGAAAACCCCAAATGGGGTCACAAAGAGTTAGACAGAACTGAAATAACTCAACAACAAGTTCTCCAATTCTAGTACCATTGCTTTTTCTACTCTACCATATCTGTAGAAGGGAATGAGATAGTGGAGAGAGTGGCCATATCCATGATACTATAGATGCATCAAAGTATAAGAATATCTTTACTACCAAGAGCAAAAATAATTTGCAATTGTATGAAAACCTTTTCAAGAGGCCAAGAAAACACTGCTAAGCAAAGAATTCAATCTGAGCTGTCTGTGGCCAGAGCTTCCACCCTCATTCAGACATGCAAAACACAAAACTAGAGCAGGGAGGGAATTTCCTAAAGGGAGAGAATTAGGATCCCAAAGTCTGAGGGTCATGAACTCCCATGGTTCTGAATGTGTAAGGCATTGCCACTGGATCTTTCCCTGCCCCTTCTCTTGTGTGTGGATAGAATAAAAATGCTGGCATCAGATTTTTATGAGTCCTTTGCTTTTAGCTTTCCCATTTGTGAAAGAGAGATGTTGGGGCCAAGTTCAATGCCAGCCTCCCAGATAACTCTCAGGTTGACCGTGAGATGCCATATTTCTTTTGTTGTTTCCCCGTCTGGCAATACAGTGTGGTATAGTGGAAAGAGCCAAGAACTGGGAAAATCCTCAGTCCCAGGTTCAAATGCTGGGATGACTACTTTCTACTATGTCACCTCAAATAGGTAACTCAGTTTCTCTGGGGCTCAGATTCCTTATCCGTAAAAATGAAGAGAGAATATATATTTTCAACTCTAAATATGTTATTTTGTGGTCTATAATCTTCAACCTCTCAAACTCATCAGATTGTCTCCAAGACTAGACATGTCCATCTCAGGATTGTTGCTCAATTACCTATGACCAGGCAAAAGAACATGAAGCAAAAGAGAGGAGCAGAGACTCAAAGTCTAGCTTGCTGACTTAAAGTGCCTTCTCTTGCTGCCATGTGGGAGCAGGAGAGGGGCTAAGGATGCCTCTCTAGTGAGAAGCTCGAAGGTTACTCATAGTCTCTGCAGCCAGGAAATGACATAGACAACTTAGCACAGGTCGCTTCCTTTTCAAGGTCCACTGAGTCATCAATTCTCCCTGCACAATGGCCAATAAAGGGGTTCCTTCATCATGCCCAAAGCGCCATTCAGCTCTGAGTTATACAAGGCCAACCAGAAACAGGCTGGGGTTTTGTCATCCCCAAAGAACCCAACGGCTGAGATAGGACACGACATCAGATGGAATGGAAGGTAGGGGGTAGTGAGCTTTGTCTCTCTGAGCCCTGATTATAATAGAAACATAGATTTCGATCTGGTAGGGACTTTAGAGACAATCTCGTCCAGCCCCTTTATTGTACAGATGAGGAACAGAATCCCAGAGCCATAAGCAGCAGAGCAGAGATTCAAAGTCCTCCAACTCCAAATCCAGTTCTCTTTCCACTGTACACACTGATTTGTCAGTTTTGGTCTGCCTTGCCCCACTGTTAATTCATATTGAGCTTGTGGTCCACTAAAAACCTTAAGATTCTTTTCACATGATTTGTTTCATAACACATGCTATTCTTGTTAATAATCACAATGATTGCTATTATTCAGTTGTTTCAGTCATATATGACTCTAGGGTTTTCTTAGCAAAGATACTGGAGTGCTTTGCCATTTTCTTCTCTGGCTCATTTGAGAGATGAGGAAACTGAGGCAAACAGGGTTATGAGACTTGCCCGAGGTCACACAGCTGGTAAGTGTCTGAGACAAGATTTTAACTCAGGTCTTATTGACTCCAGGACCAGGGCTCTCTCCCCTGTGCCACCTAGCTACCCCAACCGTAATCATAATGATCCAGTAATGTCCTTCAAAGCCTCCTTGTGGCGTTGAAGTGACCCTAGGACTTCAAAGGCTATGGTAGAAGAGTGTAAGCTCTGCCACGTACTCCCAAGCTAGAAAGATTTCAAGTGCTAGCCTGATGGTGAATTGCATGTATGTCTGTAATTCAAGGATGAGCACAAGTTTGGAGAAGCTCGTTACCAGACTGGCCTCTGAAGGATGAATTCAAAAACCTAAGTCATAGAAGAGCTGCAATCTGCCTCAGAGGAGGGAATGCCCATGTCAGTGAAATTACACAGTCTTCAAGTTAATAATAATAATTCTAGAAGGCATTTACAAATCTCTTGAAGGTATACATTATCCTATTTGATCCTCACATAACACTGTGAGGTGGGAACTGCAGATATTTTTATTCTCATTTCACAGGGGAAGAAATTGAGGTTAAGTGATTTGCCCATTGTCACACAGAAAATAAGTGTTGGAAGCAGGATCCTGACCCCAGATGGAACATGCTTTTCGCTTGCTAATGAGAGATTGCCTGGTGGAAAGGGCACGAAATGTGGACTTGCAAGACCTGGCTTGGAGCCCCTGCTCAACTATTTATTAGTAGTGTGCTTTAGCTCTCTCATCTCTAAAATGGGGATAATGATAATAATAGCTTTCATCTAATGCTTTAAATTTTGCAAAGTATAATAATAACAATAATAATAATAATAGCATCTATATATCTCTTACTATCTGTCAGGCACTGTGCAAAAGTACTTTACAATCATTATCTCATTTCATCCTTACAACAACCCTGGGAGGTAGGTGCTATTATTATTATTGCCATTTTACAGGTGAGGAAACTGAGGCAAACAGTGATTAAGTAACTTGCCCAGGCATTTACAGCTAGTAAATATCTGAGGCTGGATTTCAACTGAGCTTTTCCTGACTCCAGGTCCAGTGCTGTAACCACTACACCATCTAGCCTACCTTGAAAGGTTGTTGTGATTATAGAATGAGACTGTCTCTGAAAAGTGCTTTGTGAATTGTAAAGTGAATTTATTATCAATGAAAATTGATATTCATTATATGTGATGGTGGTAGGATTTGAACTTGGTATTAATTAATTTATAGGAGTAATTGGAGCTCTGAATATTAGTGGTATAATAAGGCTCTATTGTAATTTCTCCAAATCTACTGCATCCTTTCCCCTACTAGGTGGCCCATTTCCAACCTTTTTGTTCTGGACCCTTTTTCCTTTACTCTCAATATTTCTGGCCATTGCTGATCTCATTCACCCCCTTAGGATAGGTAGATAGATAGATAGATAGGTAGATAGATAGATAGATAGATAGATAGATAGATAGATAGATAGATAG
>NW_020954751.1:1101835-1161770 GCF_900497805.2 Vombatus ursinus
TAGATAGATAGATAGATAGATAGATAGATAGATAGATAGATAGATAGATAATAGATCGTGGTTGGATAGATCATGGACAGATAGATAAATAGACAGACAGGTAGAGCATTTATTAAGCATTTACTATGTGCCAGGCACATGATGTGTCAGATTTGATAACCTCTGAGATTTCCTCTGACTCTGATATTGTGAGATAATTAGGATGAAGGATAGATCCCTGGGGCATGCCACTAAGAACCTGGGGGATTGGGGGAGGAAACTGGGCCATTGATCATTATTCCCTGAGTTCCATCATTTCTGAATCTACCTCACTATTACTATTAGCTAATCTACTTTTCTCCATCCATCCACATAGATAGCATGACAGTTAATAGCTGTGGGTTATCCAGTGTGGTACAATGGCTAGCATGCTGGACCTGGAGTTGGGAAGACCTGGATACAAAGTTCGACTGTGACACTCATTACTTTTGTGACTCTCAGTAAGTTATTTATCTTTTCAAATGAGATAATGTATGTCAAGTGCTTCACAAACCTCAGAGTGCTACATAATGGTGAGCTCTACTATTCTCTACGCCTTTTTATTATAAGGTAAAATGGGGGTAATGATGTCTGTGTTGTTTGTCTCCCAGGGTTGTTGTAAAAATCAAATGAGATTAGGTATGTAAAGTACTGTGCAAGCTTTAATGTGCTTTATGATTGCATCCAGGCTGCACTCCTGACTCTTCCAGATTCTCTTTATCATGTCCCAGAAACCTCTTTACCCCGGAAGTTCATGCTGTGTCTGCAGACGCTCCCTCTGATTGGATGATTCCTCCCAGAGCCTCCATTTTAGGAAAGCATCCAGACTCACGATCTGTTCATTCCTTTCTGGGCTGCACTCTTTATTCTCCAGGACTTTTTCTATCAGGCCCCTGTGCCAAGTAACTTCATCATCCCCACCTACTTTTTAATTTTCTTTTGTTTTGTTTGCCCATTAGGATGTAAGCTCCTTGAGGACAGAAATAGTCTTTCTTTCTGACTATATTTATATTCCCAGTGCTTAGCACAGTGCCTGACACATTGTTAATAAATGTTTATCAATCTGATGTGATATGAGTTGGACTAAATAACCTCTAAGTTTCCTTCTGATTCTGACATACATTGTGAGATAGTTGGGATGAAAGGTAGATCCCTGGGGCATTCTACTAGGCATTCCACCTGCGGAGTGGGGGTAAGACACTGGTCCACTGATCATTTGAGTTCAACCACTTCTGAGTCTACCTTCTCCATCCATCCACAAAGATAGCATGAGGATCAATAACAGCTTCGAATCATCCAGTATGGCGCAATGGCTGGCATGCTGATCGTTGAGTCAGGAAGACCTGGATTCAAATCTCACCTGTGAAACTCATAGATTTTGTGACTCTCATCAGGTTATTTGTCTTTTCAAATGAGATAATGTATGTAATATGGAGGAGGACACCAAGGTTGTGAATCTGGAAGAATGGGAGTATGGTGGTGCCTTCAACAGTGAAAAGGAGGTTCAGAACATGGGAAAGTTTGGGGGGAAAAGTTTATGAGTTCTATGTTGACATGTTAAAATGGACATGTCAATCAGACACCCAGCTTGAAATTCCAGTAGTCAGTTGGAGATGTGGGAACCGACCTGATTTTCAGCTATACTTATGAGTAGGGGATCATCACCTTCTGCAAAGACAATCATAGAAGACATCACTGGCTGTGGTTCAGGAAAGTGATCAAATGGTGCCATGGGCTGAGAGGTGCCTATTTGTCAGGCCCGGCTTCAAGAGGTAAAGAGAGGGTGATGTCTCAGGGGCTGTGCCTCCCCCAGGAATAGCTTGAGGGGCTTTCTGTAGTCCCAGGGCCTGGTTTGAGGTAAAGAAACTGCATCTTCACCAGAAAAAAAAAGAAGAAGAAGAAGAAACTGCATCTTAAGAAAATGAAGTGGCTTACCCAAACTATAATGAGTGAGTGGAAGAGGCAGAATTCAAGGTGATTTCCTTGACTCCACAGAATTAGAGCTGAAAGTGATCCTAAAGTCCATGTAATCCAAATCACTCATTTTATAAATGGGCAAACCAAGGCCCATAGAGGTTAAGTGACTTGCCCAAGGTCACACCATAGCAATAAGGAGCCGACCAGGGATTCCGGTGTGGGCCCTTTGACTCCAGGTCCAATGTTCTTTCTACTTCATCATCTTTCTTCCTCCCTAATTCTGTCTGATCCTTGACTTCACATGAAGGGAACGAGGTCTCCTCCACATTCACAAAGCAGCAGGCCTCTTGAAAACTCTCTATAGGAAAGCTTCTTAGAAAAGACTGCCTCTGTTCTCCCGGATACAGCCGCTGCTGAGAAATCCTGTCTGAATGAAGAAGAGACCAGTGGTGCTGATAGAGAAGGGAAGGGAAGAATCAGTCATTCTGACACCTGGCAGCAGCACCTGAAAACCTATTTCCAGCTGGTTTCATGGTAGAGGCAGAGTGACTTGGCCCGAATTCACTCTTCATTTCTTCTTTCGTGAATTGCATTTCTCCTTGGAATTCTGGAATTTCTTGCTGTTATTCCATGACCTCTGGAGAGTGCACAGGAGTCTGTCTTTCATCAAACATTACTGGGTCACCTGTCTTCATCTTGTAATATTTGTTTAAAGTGCTTTGGTTTCTCTCTGAAGTTTCTCATTCTTTTGGATTTCTCATTCTTCCTTCTGTTTTTTGATCACTTCTTGTTTGCCTGCTTGGGTGCTATTCAGAGTTCCTCTCTGGCTCTTTTGGTCTTTCAGCCTTTCTCTTATATTCCCCTCTTCACTCACCCTCTGGCTCCTTCCCCTTTATTAAACTCTACTGCGGCATGCTAGAAATGTTTAACAACCAGCTCTCACAAGAAAAGGTACAGACGACACTCTTTTCAAGTTTAATCTGCAGTACTGACATTTTCTCCATTGCTTTCTTCAGTCTAGGAGATCAAATAAAACATTAAATCAAGCCTTGATGTGTAGCTTTTGCTGATGTTTGAGGTATAAAGGTTCAAAATGTAAATTTTCAGTCTAATGATGTTTTCCTCAATCCTCATCCTTCTCTTCAGCCTTTAACATTATTGATCACTGTCTCCCAGCTCCTTCCTCTTTTCTAGGCTTTCTTCACCCTGCTCTCCCCTAATTCTCCTGTCTGACCACTCTCAGTCTCCTTTGCTCCATCTTTATCACAGTTCTCCTTAATCTTAGTGCCTTTCCTCTGAGACTCTACCTGTTCTGTCCTGTCTATATTGTTCTTGTCCATGGATCTTTGGGTGTTTGAGTGGGTACTTTTTGTTGTTTGTTGTTGGTTTACCTTTCTTTGTATTGCCAGTGCTTACCACAATGCCTGGCATATAGTAGGTGCTTAATAAATGCTTGTTGAATCGCCATGCCCACCAGGAGTATCCCTCTGAGGTTCTGGCCTGGGGCCTCTTTTCTTTCTTCCTGTATACCAGAATTACCAATCTAATTTTGTTTTGTGGGTCCCTCTGTTAGTCTGGTGAAGCCTGTGGCTTCCTTCTCAGACTAATGTTTTTAAATGCATAAAGTAGAATACATAGAAGTACAAAGGAAACCAATTATATTGAAATATGGTTATAAAAATATTTGAAAAACTTCACAGACCCCAGGTTAAAAATTCCTTCCCTATACTATCTTGTACTTTCCATGGATTCAATTGTTATCTCTATGCAGATGATTCCCAGGTCTATATATCCAGTCAAAGCTTCTCTTCTGATTTTCAATCCCATGTCTCTAACTGACTATTATAAATGTAAACTGGATGTCCAATTGACATCTCCAATTTAACATGTCCAAAATAGAACTCATAATCTTTTTTTTTCCCCTTTGGTGAGGCAATCAGGGTTAAGTGGCTTGCCCAGGGTCACACAGCTAGTAAGTGTCAAGTGTCTGGTCTGAGGCTGGATTTGAACTCAGGTCCTCCTGACTCCAGGACCACTGCTCTATCCACTGTGCCACCTAGCTGCCCCAAACTCACAGTCTTTTTCCCCAAACCCTCCCATCTTCTGAACTTCCTTTTCCCTATTGAAGGTACCACCATACATAATGAAAAAAATGACCATTTCTCTCATAGTAATAACCAATTAATATGGGGATGAAGGTAGGGATAGATCCAGGGGGTTTTTTTTCTTTCTATTTCCTCATTCAAAATCTAGCTTCTGAAGGGCATTTCTGACCCTGCCCAAAGAATTCACCCTACCCAGACCATCTTATCTAGGTGGAATTCTTACCTGCCATTGTCCATTGTTTATGACTGGGTGGAGAATAGATCTTTTTGTATAGATTGCCTTAGGTGGGAGTAGTCTGGTTTGAGATGACTCTCTTTGTCTTTGTTTAAGATGAGTGACATGATCAGAGTCCCTACCCAGATTCTCATTAGAATATTCATTCTCTCATTAATTGTTAACCAGTCAGAGTTGATTTCCTTCTATCAGGAATACCCACTCTTCCAAGGGCATATAAGTGCTGAGCGACCTCCATGATTTATCTTTGGTTTACAAGGGAAAGCCAAATGACCATCGTTTTGTTAATTATCTGCTAGCCATAATTAATACAATTTATTATTAATTACCCAGAAATTATGTCTCTCAAACTTTTCATTCATCACAATACTCCCTTTCTTCCAGATTCACAACCTTGTTGTCCTCCTCCAAACCTCATTCACTCACCTTATATATCCAATCTGTTACTAAATCTGGTTGTCTCCACCTTCAAAATGTCTCTCATATATGTCTCCTTCCTTTCACTTACAAGCCACCATCCTAGTTCAGGCCCTTATCACCTCTCACTTGGACTATTAAAATAGCCTTCCAATTGGTGTCTTAGACTAAGTCTCTCCCCATTCCAATCCATCCTCCACTCATCTGCCTGAGTGATTTTTCTAAGGCTTAAGTCTCACCATGTCACATACCCCAGCCCAATAAATTCCATTGGTTCCCTGTTTCTCCAAAGACCAAATGTAAAATCTTTGACATTTAAATTTCTTCCTATCTTTTTAGTCTCCTCACCCTCGACTCCCCTCCACGTGCTCTTTCTATGATCCCACAATACCAGCTGACTTCCTGTCTCAAACATGACGTTCCATTTCCCGTCTCTTCCTTCTCACTGGTTTTCTCCTATGCCTAGAATGAAAGCCTTCCTCACCTCTGCTTCTCAAGATCCCTTAGCTCTTTCAGGATTCAGCTCAAATGTTACCTTCTGCATGAGGCCTTCTTGATTCCCCTACTCGAGCTTTTCCTGTGAGGTTACAGTCCGTTCTTAATGTGTGCTGTGTATATCTTCTTTTTTTCAAATTTACATATTATCTCCTCAATTAATATTTAAGCTCCTTGAGGGCAGATGTTATTTTCTCTGTATCACCATTATTTAGAATGCTTGTTGAGTGATGGATGATGGTCAGTTCAACTGAATCAAGATAGATAGAGATTCAAGAGCTCTGGAAGAATCACCACTCACCAAATAAACTGGCCACTACAGGCAGGTTACTGAAAGGTGCAGGTGATCAAAGGAGCAATGGTAATGTTCCCTCACTTTACTTTCCACGAGATATAAGTTCATTATGCATCTTAGAACCTGTGGCTGGGTTCTTAGTATCTTTCAGTTTTATATTTTTGGTCAGCATCTATGAATTCATTAATGTGATTTCAAACTCCTGTTAAAAATAGACCAGTAACTTTTCTGCAATTTATAAAATAAAGAATTTCTTGGGGGCAGCCAGTCAATAAATATTTATTGAGTACCTACTATGTGCTAGACACTGGAGATACAAAGAAAGGCAAAAGACAGTCCCTCCTTTCAAAGTCTAATGGGGGAGAGAGCATGGAAAAAAGTGTCCAAACAAGCTATATACAGGAAAAATTGGAAATAATCAACAGAGGGAAGGAACTAACATTAAGGGAGATTGGGAGAGGCTTCCTGCAGTTGATAGGATTTTAGCTGGGACTCAAAAGAAGCAAGGGAAATCAGGAAACAGAAAAGAGAGAGCATTCCAGGAATGGAGGACAGCCAGTGAAAATGCATGAAGTGGAGATGGAGTGTTTTGTTGTTTGTTCATTTTTGAAGAGCACCAGTGCCATTACAGGGTGATGTCTTGACTTGTATGTGAATTGGATTTAAGTAAGGCAGAGTTGCACAAAGTCATTAGCTTCCCTCTCTCTTTCAGAGTCATTGAAGTCCAATGGCAAAACAAGAGTCAAGATGGCTGGTAATGGCCTGGGATGCAGCAGGTCTATTTGGCATCTTGGATGTCTGACCAAGCTCTGAGCACACCACAGTACCTAGTTCAGCCACCTTCCTGGCTGTTGGAACAAATTGTTATCATCCATTCACATGCATAGGGTAGACATCCCCCTAATTCATCAATGGGGTTTGAGGCCCGTCAGTTACCTCCAATCTGGTTTAGCCCATCTGCTGAGATGGTTTACTGGGGTGTGGTTATTGTGCATGCTACACCTTCTTGATGCCATAGGTGAGAGCTGGGTGAGAGGTAGACACCAAAGGTGGATGAACAACCCTGAAAACTCAGCAAGCCCTCACACCAGAGAAGTTAATTTTATATGAGAAACAGGAAGGAGACCAGTATCGCTAGATCCCAGAGTATGTGGGTGGATCTAAAATATAAGAATGGAATGGGGGGAGGCAGGTTATGAAGGACTTTGGGTGCCCAACAGAAAATTTTACACTTGATCCTGAAGGTGATAGGGAGCCACTGGAGTTCATTGAGTAAAAAGGTGACCCAGTCAGACCTGTGCTTTAGGAAGATCACTTTGACAACTGAGTGGAGGATGGTGAGAAAAAGCCCAACTAGCAGTCTCTTACAATAGTCCAAGTGTGAGGAGATAAGAGCCTGGACCAGAGTGGTGCCAATGTCAGAGGAAAGAAGGGGGCATATGTGGGAGATATTGTGATGCTAAAATCAACAAGTATTGGCAACAGATTGAATATTGGGGGGTGGTGTGTGAAAGGAATAGAGGAATAAAGGATAACATCTTGGTTATAAACCTACCCTCAACAATAATAAGGAAATTAGGAAAAGAAGAAAGTTGGAGGGAGGGAAGATAAGTTCAATTTTGGACAGACTGAGTTTAAGATGTCTATGGGACATCCAGCACTAAGAGGTTAAGTGATTTGCCCATAAGGACAGAGCCAGTGTGTTTCAGAGGAGGAACTTGAACCCAGGGCTTCCTAACTCTAAAATTGTCTCACAATTTGCTAAACCACTGCCTCACATCATCAAACTACCTTAGATAAATTCATTGGCCAGACATGGACCTACTCCTATCAAATCATCTGATAGATATTTTACACTAGAGAAGAATCTTTTGAAAATAACTGTAGTCCTACCATTTAATACAATAGTTTGTGGTCATATACTTGGTAAAGATGAGTCTGAGTCTCTTTCCAAAGATATATCTAATAATTCATGCTACTTGGAAAGATGTTCCTCCCTGGGAAACTATACGAGTAAAGGAGTTAATAGCCAAAATGATAGTAAACTTTGCATAGGGATAATTCAGATGAGTTGACATTTGTATTGATTTGCAAACTTTAAAGTGCTATATAAATGCTAGCTCTTGTTGTTATCATTGTTGTCAATAGTAAACAAATGAGCTCCACTAACTCTGAGTGGAAAGGCCCTAGCCTCCTTCTAAGGTGGCGGGTGGATTGAGTATACCTAAAAAGCCCAGGTTGGTTGCTAAACCTCCCACTGTGGGAGGTGGTGGACCAAATTAGGCAGTACAACTGTGTCTCCAACTATTCTTTTTTCACCAACCAAAGTAATCACATAGTAAGAGCATTCTGGGGGAAAGGAAGGGCGTGAAAGAAAGATGAAGCAAAAGGATTCCACTTTCCTATGCCAAAGTGAGGAGTAAGATTCAGACATTTTCACAAGCTGAGCTAGGACATGAGAAGTTGATTTACTTCAAGGATGTCAAGGCAGATTCCTGTGACACTCAGCTAAAATTATCTCAAACAAATTGTGTGCTGTCATGAACAAAGTCGCTATATGGAAAATCCAATTCAAAGACACATGGGGTGGCACCCATCAGACCTCACCATGAGAAACTACTCCCTATTTTAGTCAGAAACTCTTACAGAGGAACATTTTTTAAAAAAGACTTTATCCCCTTTTGGCAGAAAGCAGACTCCTACCCAAATTATTCTTTAGAGATACTTAAAATTATCCACCTTTTTCACCAAACCTGACTAGTGGCTGGAGCTACCTAGAGTTTCTCAGAGCTCCAAGGTGTGACTGGGCCAAGAAAGAATGCGTTAAGCCTTAGTCTTTATCAAGGGCTACAAAGATGAGCAGTGCCCTCGAGGTTAAATACAATTATTATTACCCAACTGAGCCAGCACACAGAGTCAT
The DNA here is from genome assembly GCF_900497805.2 of Vombatus ursinus. Lineage (NCBI taxonomy): Eukaryota > Metazoa > Chordata > Mammalia > Diprotodontia > Vombatidae > Vombatus > Vombatus ursinus. The sequence continues at coordinate 1,110,238 of NW_020954751.1, forward strand.
TTGTGCTCATGCCTGAAATAGACGTATGTTTTATTCTTGAGGCTGCTTTTGACTTTTCCTTAGAAAACAACATTGTGCTTATTGTTCCAGAAATGGAACAATGGTCTCATTTTTCTGGGGCCAGGGAGTTTTTACCAATGAAATGGATTGTCAGGCAGGGCCCAAAGCAGGAACTTTGCTCTGTGCCCTGCCCTGTCTTGGGCAGAGCCCTCCACTTGCGCAGAGTTGCTGAAGACAAGGCCTTTTGACCTCTGGTTTTTTGGTTTCCTCAAAAAAAACTGGAAGCACCTGTGGTTAGTTGCATTTCTTTCACCTGAATCTGGACTCCCTCTTTAAGCCAGGGGATGTGTTTCTTGCTCATCAGCGGAGATGGGGCCCGTGATTGTGAGCTCTAGAAGGCGGGACATACAAACATAGAATCACAAGGTTGAAAAAAGATCATCCATTAAAATCTTCTACTTGAAGCCACTTCCCCAGTGAATGGTCACCTAGCCTCTTATCGAATGCATCTAGTGACAGGAGCCTTACTAGCTCATAGGACAACTCATTCCGTTGTTGTTGTTATTTACTCTTTCAGTCATGTCCAACTCTTCATGACCCTTTTTGGGGTTTTCTTGGCAAAGACACTGGAGTGGTTTATCATTTCCTTTTCTACTTTTTTCTTTTTTTTACAGATGAGGAAACTGAGGCAAATGGGGCTAACTGTCTTGCCCAGGGTCACACAGCTAATAAGTGTCTGAGGCCAGATTTGAACTCAGGTCTTCCTGACTCCAGGCCTGGCACTCTATCCGCTACACCATCTAGCATTCCATTGCTGGATGGACCTACATGAGGCATAAAAATGGCCTCCTTTCATCTCTATTCGTTGTTCCCATTTCTATCCTCTAGGCTAAGCAGAATTAACTTCATATGTCTTCCATGTTTGAATATAGCAATTATGTCTTCACTAAATCTTCTATCCAGGCCAAACATGCAGTGTATTGTGTTCATTTCTGGGTGCCAAATTTTATAAAGGACATCCGTAAACTCCAGAGAATGGAGACCAGTTTGACAGAGAGTCACACAGTAAGATTGTAAAATTGTAAAGTAAAGTAAAATTGGTTAAAACGAATTTAAACAGTTCACTCCAGTTAAAACCAGTTCAAACCTGATCAATCCATGCAAAGCCATTTCAATCCAGTTCAGACTGGTTCAATACAGTTAAAACCTGGATTCACTCTCTCCTCCCCTCTGCCTTATTGTTGTGGATCTGTCCTGTTTGATTCCACATGACCCCATGGATTTATCCATGGGGTTTTCTTGGCAAAGATACTGGAATGATTTGCCATTTCCTTATCCAGTGTGTCCTCATTTTACAGATGAGAACTGAGGCAAATAAAGGTTAAATGACTTACACAAGGTCACATAGCTAATAAGTGTCTGAAGTCACATTTGAACTCAGATCTTCCTCATTCCAGACTCAGTGTTGTATCTATTGTACCACCTCACTGCCCCTCTGCCTCAAAATCCCTCTATTTTTTAAAAATAAAGTCAAGTAGTACTTGGCAGAGTCACTTAACCTGGACAAGTCACTTAACCCTGTTTGCCTCAGTTTCCTCATCTGTAAAACAAGCTGGAGAAGGAAATGGCAAACCACTCCAGTATCTTTGCCAAGAAAACCCCAAACATGGTCACAGAGAGTCAGACACAACTAAACAACAAATATTACCTTCTATAGAAAACGTTTCATGATCCCCCAATTGCTAGTACCTTCCCTCCCAAAATACATTGCATATACTTACATTTATTGACTTTATATTTTTGCTGCGTGTATTTTGCATTTTTCTGTGTGTGTGTGTGTATGTATGTGTGTGTGTGTGTGTGTGTGTGTGTGTGTTGCTCTTCCCCTCACTCCTCCATCCTCTACAGAATGTAAGCTCCTCGAGGACAGGAACTTCCATTTTTGTCTTTATATCCCTAGTGCCTAGCATGGTGCTTGGCACATAGTAGGAACTAAATAAATATTTGTTGCTTAATTGTATCTATCCAGATAAAAAGGACTCCCTTGATGCAGTAAAAAGCATAATGAATACAGAAGAATAGGACTTTGCTACTCCTACCTGTGTGACTCCCGCAAGTCACATTACCTTCTCTGGGCTTCAGGCTCCTCATCTGTAAAATAAGGCAGGGGTGGATTAGATGGGCTCTAAGATCCCTTCTAATTTAGACCTATGACCCTTGTGTCTCATTTAATCCACTCCTTTCTTGGCCCTCAACATTATGAACCATCAAGATACAATAATCCCAATATCTCATACTTAGAAAACACTTTGCTTTGCAAAATGCTTTGAATCTATTTTTTCATTTTATTTTCAAATAACTTCACTAGGTGAGCAAGACAGGCATTCTCTCCATTTTACAGAAACATCAAGTGAAACTTCAAGAGATTTAGTGACTAGCCCAAGGTCCCACAGCTAATAAGTGGCAAAGCCAGGATTCCATTGTGGGCCTCTTGGCTCAGCCTGCAACACTTTCTGTTCTGCCAGGCTATTTTGCAATTTTGCACAATTAAGAAAACAACATGTATTTTCTCTTCCACCAGGAGACTAAATGCATTTACATGTAGTCATTTTTGAATGGAAAAGGAGAGGTGAAAATTCTTAAAAATCCATTCATTCTTCAGCTGTATCTACAGCCAGAATCATAAGATGTCAGAGGTGAAAGGGACCTCAGGGACCATCAAATTCCACTGGTACCTGAAAGCCACCATCCTCTGTAACATTCCTGACAAGTAGTCATCTAGCCTGTCTTTGATGACCTCCACTCATAGGGAACCCATCACCTCTCACAAAGCCTTCCATTCCACTTGTCCATGGCTCTAATTATTTTTAAAATTTTATTTATTTTATTCTGAACTTAAGAAATAACACAGGCATTTCCATAACACAGTAGAATAGAAAAAAAAAAAAACATGACGGCACACAAACCTGTGACTCTATTATGTATAACTTGTTCTTCCTTTTAAATATATGATAAACTTATCATGTAACTTTCTTTTTTTCCCTTTTTTTCTCCCCTCCCCCGTGCCTTTGAGATGGCTACCATTGTGTGTGTGTGTGTGTGTGTGTGTGTGTGTATGTAAAAACATTCTATACATATTTCTATTTATCAGTTCTAATTGCTAATAAATGTTTCATTACATTAAGCCTTCTTCTCTGCCTCTGCTTGTCTCTGTGTCTCTCTCTGTCTATCTCTCTCTTTACAACTTTCTCTCAGGGTTCCTATTCCTATTCTGTGGGGATAAGAACAATGAGTCAAATACCTCTTCTTCCATGATAGCCCTTCAAATATTTGAGGGCAACCATCACATCCCCCTAAGTCTTCCCTTCGTCTCCAGGATCAACCTTCCCAGTTATTTCAGCCTCCTATAATATGACCATAGTCAATTCAACAGGTCGGTTACCTTCCTCCAGACTCATTCCAATTTGTCAATGTCTTTCCTAAAGTATGGCACCCACTTTGGGTGGCCGAACACAATTCTGTTTCAATCTGATCTGACTAGAGCTGAGTAGGGTTCTCACTTCCCAGCCTCTTAATGCAGCCTAAAATCATGTTAGCTGAGATCAGCCTGTTCATGACTATTGATGAGTTTATAATCCACTAAAACCTTCAGATTTTTTTTTTCTGAACCTAGACAGCCCCACCTCTCCCATCTTGTACTTGTGAAGTTGATGTTTTGAACCAAATGAATTCAGACAGATTGACTAGTCATTGTGCAGCCCACTTGAAGGTCACCCTTTTTAGACCTACTTCCTATAGGACTTGAAGTCTGCACCAACACAAAGAAGCATTTGAGTCTATACTATCTTGTTTTGTGCAGTGTGGCAGGAAGTGTACAGGCCTGGAAGAGATTGGACTTTTTAAAAAATTTTATTATTTTATTCTGAACTTAAGAAATAAAACAAGCATTTCCTTGGCTCTACCATCAGTTGTAGAACTTGGACAAGACACTTATTTCTCTTAGCCTCAGTTTCTCCATCTGTAAAACGAGAGGACTAGTCAGTGGTGTTGAACTCAAATAAAAACGGGGCCAGTAAGCCATACATACAGATCTCTGAAGGCCACATGTGGCCTTAAAAAACCACACATGTTCATGTGTTTCTTTTTTTAATAATATAGCAACACATTAAAACCAGATAGGAATTACATTTTAATGTGGATCAGGCCACACTCAGGAGTGCTGTGGGTTCTCATGCAGCCCCAGGCAGTGTGTTTGACACCTCTGGGGCAGACAATCTCCAAACTTCCTTTTAGTTGTCTTAATGGAGATTGAATGAAGTTTGAGATCCACAAGTACAAGGAAAGTCAAGAGAGTACGAGAGAGTCAACAGAGAGAAAGGAAAACAAACTAGATTTATTGGGAGGAAATATGGTTATTTTTCCTCATTCCTGAAGAGGACCAAAATGACATCACTATGTTGGGGTCAAGGTACAATGTGTTGGACTGTGGCTGATTAGACCAATGTTAGCTCAGAAGGCCCTACCGCCGGTCAGGCACAATTAGTCCACGTGAACATTCAGAGTGGAGATGTCTCTAAATTTGCACATCTTGTGTTTCTTTTGAGCCACTGCAATTCTGCTTTGCTCATAGAGCACAGTGCCTTCTTTGATGTGGGCACGCTAGGCTGGATAGCCCTGTGCCAGTGTCTCCCATGTCATGCAAACAATTACAAAGTTCTTCAGAGAGAGCTTAAGAGTATCCTTGTATTGCTTCTTCTTACCTCTGAGTGAGTTTACCTTAAAATAGTCTTTTAGGCAAACGTACTTTTGGCATCTGAACAACGTTGCCAGCCCACTAGAGTTGCAAAGAGGAAATATAATAAGGGGTAGGCAGGGAGAAAACAGGTCAGGTTTCCTAGGTCTGCTAGGAAGCAAGCACCAAAGCTGGCAAAGTCTGGTGAGTTTTTAAAGCGTTCTTATCTAGGTCAATCAGGACCAGGCAGTAAAAGAGGGAAATTGAGGAACCTGGACGTAAGACTGGTGAGGGTGCCCGGATTGTCAGCCAGTTAATATTCAAGCTCTCTAAAAGGGGCTTTTAGTCATAACTGCAGGCCTTAATTACAGAGGTAGGTGGGTTGTACAACAGGCAGCTAGGTGGTGCAGTGGATAGAGTGAAAGGCCCGGAGTCAGGCAGGCTCATCTTCCTGAGTTTGAATCTGGCCTCAGATACTTCCTAGCTGGATAACTCTGGGCAAGTCATTTAACATTAATTTGTTTTGGGGTTGGTTTTTGTTGTTGTTGTTGTTGTTGTTGTTGTGGAAAGGCAATCTCAGGATTAAGTGACTTGCTCAGGGTCACACAGCTACTAAGTGTCAAGTTTCCAAGGCCAAATTTGAACTCAGGTCCTCCTGACTCCAGAGCTGGCACTTTATCCATTGTTCCATTGCCTCAGTTTCCTCAACTGTAAAATGAACTGGAGAAGAAAATGGCAAATCACTCCAGTATCTTTGCCAAGAAAACCCCAAATGTGGTCATGAAGAGTCAAACACAACTGAAATGACTGAACAACAAAGGTAGCACAATGGATATTGTGCTGAGCCTAGAATCAAGAATACCTGAGTTCAAATGTCACCTCAGATACTTACTAGATGCATGACCCTGGGCAAGTCACTTAACCTCTGCATGTCTCAGTTTTTTCAACTGCAAAAAAAAAAAAATGAGGATAGTAATAACACCTACCTTTCAAGGTTGTTGTAAGAATCGAAAGAGATAATATTTTAAAAGTACCTAGCACACGGTAGGCACTTAACAAATGCCTGTTCCCTTTACTTTGACACAGTAACTCAAGGGACTTAAACTTCCCAGAGGATCCTTTGTTTAGTGGGATGGAAAAGTTTCTAAAATATTTACACTAGTCTGACCCTGTATGATTTATGAGTCTGTTCTTTAATTGCTTCATGTATATGTGTTAACCATTTCCCCAACATTGTCAAGGTAAGAACGGTATTTTGTATTTCTATAACCTTCTCAGACCCTATCCTAGTGCTGGATACATAAAACAATAAATACCTGTTGAGATCCTAATTTATTTTGTGTTTACTCACATATGTACTTGTTTCCCTCTGACAAAATGTAAGCTCTTTGAGAGTAGGGATTGCATCAGCCTTTGTATGTATGTATGTATGATTGTATGCATGCACATATGTATGAATATATGTTGTATTTACGTATCATGTAGTATCTAGCCTGATGCCTGGCACATAGTAGTAGGTACTTAATAAATGCATTTGATTGATATTGAAGACGAATATAGTAGAGTCTCACTTGGTTCCAGGGAGAGATAGCTGTCCCTTTAGTGAATTTGAACCCCAACATTTAGAAAGAGTAGTCACAGCCCAGATTTCAGTCAGGATAGGCAGTCAGGTGCCTACGGTGGGTGCAGTCTGCAGTGGTGGACAGCGCCTTCATGACACATTCACTTGGCTGAACACTGAGCTTCAGACTGGTTGCACTTTTCCTAGAAACCTATTCTCCTCTCCAGTTCCCAGAATTCTCCTTACGATTATCACAAGTTTGCTTTGAACATGGCCTAATAGAAAGGGCTCTGGATTCAGTTTTGGAAGGCCTAGGTTCGAATCCTCTCGTGGCTGTTTCCCTACTTTTGAGCATTGGACAGGTCATTTAAGCTTCCTCATCTCAAAGAAGAAGGGGTTAGACTAGAGCAGGGATTCCTGATCTTGTTTGTGTCATGGACCCCCTTAGCGGTCTGGAGAAGCCCAAGCCCCCTTCTCAGAATAATGTTTTGAAATACATAAAATGAAATACATGGAATTACAATGGAAACCAATTACATTGAAATAACAGTTTTAGCAAGTTCGAGTACCCCAGTTTAAGAACCCCTATCCTGGCTGATCCTTTCTGGCCCTAATGTTGTGAATTTGTCACCATCTCAAGTTGCATGTGGCACAGGGAAGGCTGGAGGAACAGTAACATATGGGCTTTGTGTGTGTGTGTGTGTGATTTTTGAGCTCAGGGAGGCTGATATTCTAACTTTGTCCAGGACAGACAAAAGCCTTGCCCACTCTGAGGAAATGATTAAGTGTTTCCTGTACTTTCAAGGAAGAGCTGGCAATCCCAGGGGAGAACAAACACCTCAGCAGGAGCAGCACCATGTTCAGACAAGCTTCTTCCCACCCAGCTCAGACTTCACATCCTGCTCCCCCTCCCAGGGCTCCAGGCTCTGGGGTTGAACTGGCCTCCCACCCCAGCCCAGGGACCCAGAAGGGCAAGGGCGAGACTGGGCCCAGGGTGATGAAGTGGCAGATAAGAAGCCTCTAAGCCTCATTCGTTAGCATGTCTGAGCTCACCATTGCAGTATTTTTTTTTTAACATCACAACAAAGGATTGAAAAGGCTTCTTCCAAAATGCCTTTTTTTTTTTTTAATAAGAACTGGGCGATGAATCAATCATTGTTAATCAGGATTCTGTGATCTCTAGTCAAGTTATGGTGCTAAGAAAGAAATTGCAGCCATGGGAGGAATTGGAGTAGGGGGCTGGGGGCTCTCTTCTTCCAGCTATAGAAATCCTTCTTTCCAGTGAATAGGAGCGTGAGCCAGGCTATTTATACCCAGCTCTGGCAGCTCAGGCAAGGAGATAATGGTCACAGTTTCCATTCGGAGCTGTCAGCCAAACAAGCCATCTCCCCCTTCAGGCGACCAAGCCTCTCTGTCCCCTACAAAGCCCCCGCCTCACTCTTCAACTGCTGCCCTCTGTTCCTCCCCCCCAAGCAAGCAAAGGCTAGACAGAGGAACCAAAGCCGTCTGAAATGAAGGAGAGAATTGTGAATAATCAGCAGGCTGGAGGGGCCTCAGGCTGAAGCAGGGGGCTGCATGCTACAGATGGAGGCCAGAGTTGGTTCCGTAATTTCCATGAATCTTGTTTTGGCACAAAGGCCTATTTAAGGCCTAAATAGATGACTGTGGGTTTAGCACTAGGAGAATAGGCTTCAGATTGTGGCTCAGAGTGGTTTTGGATGGGTGGGGGAACCTTAACTTTCTATCACAGGCTCTCCCCAAGTTGCTGATGGAGGAGGTGAAGGACACGATAGTCTAGAACACTTGTTATCAGGCCACGTGAGGACTAAGCACTCCTGGGCATGACCCACACCAGATTAAAATGTAATTTCTATCTGATTTTAATGTGTTGATGTTTTAATTTTTAAAAAGAGGAAATTTATAAACATGTGTGGGTTTCTAAGACAATAGGCAGCCCACAGGGATCCTTCTGCATAGTTTAATGTCTCCCATTTCCATTGGAGTTTGATATCATTGTTCTAGAACAGAGGTGGGGAGCCTGCAGCCTCCAGGCCACATGTGGCCTTCTAGGTCCTCATGTATGCCCTTTGGCTGAATCCAAATTCACAGAACAAATCCCCTTAATAAAAGGATTTTGTTCTATAAAACCTGTACTCAGTCGAAAAGCCGCACCCAAGGACCTGGAAGGCTACATGTGGCCTTAAGCCCAAGGTTCCCCACCCTTGGTCTAGAGCTTTGAACTTCAAAAAAATTCCCTCCTGTTTCTCTGATCTGAGGATCTGAGTAGCAGGAAAGGCAGGTCAGTGAGCACACTGCGGTGGAAAGCCCCTCCCTGAGCTGTGGGGGAGGGGAGAATATTAAGAGGTCTGGACTCTGGCTCCAACTCTCCTGCTAACTGGCTTTGGGCAACGTCCTTTGTGTCATCAGTTTCATTGTCTGTAAAATACAATGCTGGATGAAACTGGAGTTTCTTAAACTTTCCTAGGTCACGGCTGTCTGGTAGAGCCTATAGATCTTTTCTTAGAATACTGTTTGTAAGTGTACAAAATAAAGTAAGTAGCATTATAAAGGAAACTGATTACATTAAAACACAGTTATCAAAATATTTATTTAAGTTCAGACACAACCCCCTGCCTAGGTCAAGAACCCCCGAACTAGATAATCATAATTATTTATCTATCTAACACTTTGAAGTTTGCAAAGTACTTAACAGACTATCTTGTTTGAGTCTATGTGTCTACCCCACAATAAGATGTGTGGTAGGTACCATAAGTACTTTTAGTCCCATTTTCCAGACAGACTCACAAAGGTTAAATGACTTGATCATGGTAACAAAGCTGATACCAGAGGCAAGATTTGTCCTGGGTCTGCAGCCTTTTCAGCACCCCATCTAGGTATCCTCCATGCCCGTAGACTTCTATTGGGATGACTCAAGCCCTCTACTTTGGTGCAGCCTTGCCACTTAGTGAGTTCCAGGCCTCTGACGTTTTTCAAAAAATGGATGGCCACTTATTTGGAATAGTATAATTGAATTCATGCTTCAGATAATCATGATCACTTCCTGGACTGGATAAAATCTGGGGTCACCTCCAAATGTGTATGACTATGAGGTCTAATCTCCTTTCCCTTCCCAAGGAGAAAGCCCTTTATTACTCAGGTAGTCTTGATGAAACATGTTTCCTTATTTGCATTTGAGTCAGAAATGCTCCTCTACTTGCTTTTTTCTTTCACCCAGTCAAGGCAGGAAGCTGCATTAGGGAGCAGTGAAAAGAAAAGAGAGAATGATGGTGAAGGGAGTTCTTTGGCCTGGAGTCTCAAGGTCAGCATCAATGAGAATCAGGCAGGCATTCAATAATCATTTAAGTACTTATTAAGTGCTAGGCACTGTGCTAAGCACTGGAAATACAAAGAAAAGCAAAAGAGAGATCCCTGATCCTTAAGAAAGCTAACTAATGTGGTCCCTTAATTCCAAAGATGATATTCACTACCCAGAAATATGTCCACTTCTGGGCACTATAGTTAGGAAGAACCTTGATAAGATGGAGAATGTCTGGAAGTGGGTGACCAAATTGGTTAAGGGCATCAAGTACATACCATATATGGCTCAGTTGAAGGAACTGGGGATGTTTTGCCTGAGAAGAGACAACTCAAGGAGGAACATTATCTCTGTAATTGAAAGATTGTCATGTGGAAGAAGGATTGGGCTTATTTTGCTTGGTTTATGGGCCAGAACTAGGTGGAAATTTCAGAGAACCAGATCGGGACTTGACATTATGAAAAACTTAAGTGCAATTAAGTGCAAAAACTTTCAAAGTACAATTAATGAGCTGCATTAGGAGGTCATGGGTCCCCCCTCCCTTGATGGATCAAGCAAAGGCAGATGTGACCACTTTGGGGCTGACATTCTATTAGTCTATAGTAGTACATCTACATGGAGCTCTACAGATAGAATGTTTTTACCCAAGCAGAGTCACAGAAAATTGGGGCTAGAAGAGGCCTTAGACTCTAAGAAGACTTGAATTCTTCCAATGTCAAATCCATGACTTTCCCCACTAACATAGAAATTGCCAGTGTAAGTGTACCTCAAATGATCTGTGACCCCATCCTTCCCCACTCTCTCAGGATGGGGTTAATTAACACAGCTGTGGCAGTCTGCTGAGAAGTCATCTCCAATTCAACTAGATGCTTATTTTATCTCATTCTCTTAAATTTATTGTTTTTGGAGTTAGATCCAAAACCAAGCCAGTCACCCAAGCTCAGAAATATTTATACAACTGAACTTTGATCAAAGTCCTTGTACAATCCTGAAATAACCCCACTCTGTGTGGTCTTAGAATAGCTCATTCCTCTCACACAAAACAAGTCCTTTCCATCCATGAAGCAGCAACATTCTCTTTGGTGTAATCCATGGTTAGACAGGCAACCCTGAAGCAAGGGGCTGAATGGGTTACCTAGGAATTTGGGGACATATAGGTGGGTCAGTCAGTCCTAGGGCCATAGATTTAAAGTCGTAAGTTACCTTAGAAATAACTGAATCTTCCATAAAAGAGCCAAATTTCCTAAAACACAAATTTGATTGTGTCTGATCCCTTAGTCACTTAAATTAAATTAAGTCTAACCCCACTCCAAGACCCAGAAGAGTTGTGTATTTATTTCATCCCAAAATCAAAAGATTGACATACATTTATTAAGCATCTTCTATATGCTATGCTACACATTGGAGATAAGAAAACAAAGGTGAAAGAGTTCCCTGCCTTCAAAGAGCCTACAGTCTAATGAAGAATGACACTGTGTATGTAGGTATGCACGGAATAGATGATAATTGGAATGAGGAATAAATGGGAGTTATCAGCAACCACCAGGATCAAGAGAGGTTTCAGGTGGGCTTGATCTGGGTCTTGAAGGGAATTAGCTATTTTAAAAGGAGAAGGTATGTCAGTCAATTGATACGCATTTATTAAACACTTATTATGTGCCAAGTTCTGTGGAAAGAAAGACAGTCCCTACCCTCAAAGAACTTACATTTTAATGGGGGAAGATAACATATGAAAGGAAATTGAACATTGTTAGGGCAGAAGGAGGGGGAGAAAGGTACCAGTTGAGGAGCTATGAAGGAGGAATCCAGAGAGAAACCTGGTGAGAGATGAAGAAATGGTTGGCCTGGGCCCCCTCCTTTATACAGGTCCTGGAGGAGCCATGCAATCAAAGCGAGGGACTGCAGGGGTGGAGGGCACTTGCAGGATGTGAGCTTCCAGGACGAAGAGGTTTCCGGGGCATGCTGGAGACTCGGAGGCACGCACAGCCTAGTGAGGGACAAAGGAGTTCAGCCTTCTTACTCAGAAGCAAGTCCTTCATCTTGAATCATTTTGAGAACTGCCTCAGGTCCTCCCTTAACTTTTACCACAGATTCTGTCATGCCTGGCAAGCAAAGGGACAGGGAAGCTATAGGAGAGAGGATTCATTTACACAGATAAAGTCAAGTGCAGCCAATTCCTTGACCATAAAGTCAAATGGAGACAATTACTTAAGCAGAGTAGACCTCAGGCCCAACAAATCTAAAGCTAGTATGGAGCTTTGTTGTTATTGTTCAGTAGTTTCAGTTGTTTCTGGTTCTTTGTGACCACATTTGGGGTTTTCTTGGAAAAGACACTGGAGGGATTTGCCATTTTCCAGCTCATTTTACATATGAGGAAACTGAGGCAAACAGGGTTAAGTGACTTGCCCAGGGTCACACAGATAGTAAGTGTCTGACACTGGATTTAAACTCAAGTCTTATTGACTCCAGGGCTGGGTCTCTCTCCCCTGTGCCACCTAACTGCCCAGAAGGGGGCTTTAGAAATCATCTAGTCCAGTCCTTTCAATCCTTTACAGAGAAGAAAGAAGCCGAGGTCCAGAGGGGATGGGTGACTTGCCCAAAGGGCAGAGCTCTCTTTCCACTACACCACACTTAAAATAGAGTTGGGATAACTCCAGAAACCTGATTGGGGAGAGTGGTCTTCCACAATGGCTTCTTGGGAGCTCTGTTCTCAAACAAGTCAAACAAGTCTCAAACAAGACTTGGTGGGATAGCATCCTTTTGTAGAGGGCTCACAACTGACCCTTGTGGGAGCTTGTTTGCCCTGAACAGTTAACTTTCAGCCACCAGCCAGAGGCATCCAGCCAGGAGTAGGGCCTTTCTACTGATACCTTGTTTGTTGTTCTCAGGATTCACTAGAGCTCCATGAAGTGGCATTTCCAAATACTATACTTATTTTTTTGTTGTACTTAATAGTAGTTTTGTATTTTGTTGTTGTACTTAATAGTATTTTTAATTACATGTAAAGATAGTTTTCAACATTCATTTTTGTAAGAGTTTGAGTTCTGAAATTTTCTCCCTCCCTCCCTTCCCTCCCCTCTCCCCAAGACAGCAAACAATCTGATATAGGCCACACATACACAATCATATTAAACATATTTCCATATTAGTCATGTCGTGAAAGAAGAATCAGAACAAAAGGGAAGAACCATGAGAAACAAAAAGCAAACCAGAAAAAAAGAGAAAATAGTATGCTTCAATCTGAATTCAGACTCCACAGTTCTTTCTCTGGATGTGGATAGCATTTTCCATCACAAGACTTTTGAAATTGTCTTGGATCATTTTATTGCTAAGAAGAGCTAAGTTTATCATAGTTGATCATCGCACAGTGTTTCTGTTATTGTGTACAATGTTCTCTTGGTTCTGTTCACTTCACTCAGCATCAATTCATGTAAGTCTTTATAGGTTTTTCTGAAGTCTACTTCCTCATCATTTCTTATAGAACAATAGTATTCCATTACATTCTTATACACAACTTGTTCAGCCATTCCCCAATTGATGGGCATCCCCTCAATTTTCAATTCTTTACCACCACCAGATATTACAGTTTAAACCCAGCAGTGATGCTCATCTGTCATTGTGCTGACATCAGCAGAAAGTGGAGCACTGGGAAAAGAGATTAAAAATTTGCCTCTGACCTAGGTTCTGGCATACCACAATAAGAGAATCTGATGGGGCCAGGGGAGCTCCCAAAGAGTGCCACCCTCAGGGCAGGTAGGCTGTGCAGTGGATAGAGCATTGACCCTGGATTCAGGAGGAAGTGAGTTCAAATCCAGTCTCAGACACATAACACTTACTCACTGTGTGACCCTGGGCAATTCACTTAACCCCATTGCCTAGCCAAAAAAAAAAAAAGAATGCCACTCTTCAGGGTGTGGGTGAGTATACAATCTCTCCTTATGAATGTTTCACGATCATGCTTCAGATTGTATGTGAGTATATCACCTCTCTTTGTTATTATCCTAATAAAATTAATAGCATATCAGAGCTGTACTAGTATAGGGTAAATAGGGCTTTGCCCCAGAGTGTCAGCATTTGGGGGTGAGTGGCTTGGAAACCTCTGGGATAGAGGAGTAACTGTCTTTACACCTTGCCTCAGTCCTCTAACACCACACAGCACAGTCACTGCCCCTAAGATCCTGCCACTGTAGTATTTGTCCCCTGGATACACTTGCCCTCCATCTCCTGAGGGCTGAGGGAAGGGCCAGACCTTCGTTTCTCTCAGCTCAACTGCACCCTCAGTCAGATTGTCCCCTGCAGCATTTCTGCATGCCATCACATCCCCATTTCTGACTTTTTGCCCCAAGTGAAAACACGTCTAGTTAAGATTCTAGCTCATATTGATGTAGCATTTTAAAGTCACAAAGTACCTTATATCCATCATCTCATTTCATCCTCTCAACTATATGAGGTAAGCAACGCCAGGAACCCAACTCCCATTTCATATATAAGGACACTGATGCTTAGAGTCATGAAATGACACAAGGCATCGTGGTACAGTGGAAAGAGGGCTAGATTTGCAGTCAGAGACCTGGATTCAAATCTTGAGCAAGTTATTTATGGTCTATGTGACCCTGAAGAACTTATTTCTCCCCTTTGGTATCAGTTTCCTGTCTGTAACATGAAGGGATTGGAGTGGATAGTTTATAACGTCCTTTCCAGCTCTGAATCTATGATCCTACAAAGAATGACCCCAGTGCCCCCAGCTGCTAGTGCCTTTGCTTTTCAGATTTCCTCAATTCTTTTTCTCGTATGTACTTATCTATATACTTGTCTGTCCTCATTAGAACGTAAACTCCTTGAGGGCAGGTACTGCTTTTTTTGTATCCTCAGCACTTAGCTTGTGCCCAGCACATAGTAAATACTTAATAAATACGTGTTGACTGGTTGAGAAAGTCATACAGCTGGTGGATCACAGTGGTCAGAGTAGGGAATTTGAACATCAATCTTCCAATTCCAAATCCAAGACTTCTCCCACTGCTTCCTATCGTACATTCTGTGACTAATGAAACACCTGAGAGACAGAGTTTCTGGGTAATTGATAATCAATTTATTCATTAGGCTAGCTAATCATAAATAGATTGACGGTCAGTGGTTTCTCTTGGCAACCAAAGACAAAACCATGGAGAGGATGAAAGCTTTAATATACTTTTGGAAAAGAGAATGTCCCTGACAAGTGAAAATCAACCCTGAGTGGTGGACATTTGATGAGGAGGTGGGCTAGAAGTCTTCAGCTCCTCCTGCTGAGAACATGGCTTGATCATGAGACTCAGCCACCTCCTGAAATCTAGAAGGGAAATCCATCTCCATCCAGATTGCTCTGGTTGGTTTTCTCCTTCATGAGCTGGGTCACTCTTATTTCTAATGGAGGGGATAAGGACAGAGACTCATTTCCCCATGCAAGAACTTGCCTAGACTGGATTCTATTTATACTCTAAACAGAAGTAAGGTCTCCTAGTTGGGTGGGGTCAGGCCCAAGATCCAGGAGAATGTTCCCTGAGGTTTAGGGCCATCTCATCCATCAGACATGTCTTCCAGAGCCTTAAATGAGGAAATAAAAGGAAAAAAGCCTGAATCCTAATTTAATAATTGTTTATTAATATAGTACTAAAATAATAGCTTCTCTCAATTCTCTAGCACTTGGAGTCTGTACCTTGCCCTCTAGCCCTAGATTTCATGCAGTCTTTTATTGTCCGCTGGTTTTCTCATGTTTGCCCCTGCAAACTACAGTAAAGACCCATAGAAGGCAAGGAACGTATCATGGACTGTCTTAATCACCCATAGAGTTGAGCCAAGTACTGAGGTATCCCTGGCACATGGCACAGACTCCTCAAGTAATAAAAATACCTCATATTATATAGTATGTTAGGGTGTGTATTATAGAGGAAGGAAGGAAGGATTTATTACATGCCTATTATAGGCTACGCCCTGTGCTAAGCACTTTACAAATACAATCTCATGTAATACTCACAATAATCCTAGGAAGGAGATGTTGTTACTGTCTCCATTTTACACTTGAGGAAACTGAGGCAGGAAGAGATTAAGCAATTTGCCCAGAGTCACACAACCAGTAAGTGCCTGAAACTGGATTTGAACTCAGGTCTTCCTGACTCCAGACTGAGCACTCTATCCACTGTGCCACCTAGCTGCAGTGGATAGTGCATTGTGGGTATCTCCACAATAACCCTTATTTTGTAGATGAGGAAATTAATATTGGGGTGGGGGGGGAGGTGTTTGGGTTTGAAATGACTTACCCAGGGGCAGCTAGGTGGCGCAGTGGATACAGCACTGGCCCTGAAGTCAGGAGGACCTGAATTCAAATCCAGCCTCAGACCAAACACTTGTGTATGACCCTGGGCAAGTCGCTTAACCCCAATTGTCTAAGAAAAAAATCCCAATCCCCCCCCCAAAAAAAGTGGGAAATAGTATGAAATGACTTGCCCAAGGTCAAGCAAATGGAAGAAAAGGGACTCAGACCCAGGTCCTTTGATTTCACTTCTGGTGTTCTTTCCACTATACCACGTGTCCTCAGAGTACTTTAGAATTCTGAGATACTCAAAATGATTTGTGATCTCATCAATGTGGATTTTCCCTCTGGTAATAAAAACCAACAATAGCATTTTAAGGTTTGCAAAGTTCTTTACAAATATTATTTCATCTTAATCTTACTGCCACCCTGGGAGGTAGGACCTATTATCATCTCCATTTTACAGATGAGGAAATTGAGGCAGAGAGAGACCAAATGACTTGCCCAAGGTCACATAGCCAGAAAATGTCTGAAGCCGGATTTGAACTCAGGTCCCACATCTGCCCATCCTATTCTACTCTTGTTCATATTCTCCCATAAGTTCACTTTGGGGGGTCCAAAGTGCTGTGGACCTGCCTTGATTTCTCCCAGCATCTGAGGATGCCAGTTAGCAGTGTGAGCCATCTTTGGTTACTCTATGGTTAGTCCACATGACCAGCCCATCTTCCTTTTCATTTAGTACTTAGCTAAATGGTACCTGGCATATCGTAGGCACTTCATAAATGTTCATTGATTCATTCATTCATTGGATGGCATCCTTTATCTTCATTCATAATTACCTGTTTGGGGTGTGCCATGGGCCTCTCAGCTCCCACCTTTCAAATGGCCTCTGGGGGATAGTCATTTTCAGTTCTTTAGAGACTGTAACGTTCCACGTTTTGCAGTCATACAACAACACCAGAACTATATGGATGTTTAGAAAAGAAGTTGGGTCTGTATTTCAGAAACGAATTTGAACTCATTAAAATAACTTTGCCATTTTCCAAAGGTAAAAGCATTCTCTTCCCCTGTTCAATTCTGGGCCCAAGTCACTGTCCATGAATGTGCAAGATTCACAAACTGGTGGATGAGGTTGTCTCCCAAGTCTATAGGTGGCCTCTACATTCTTCACCAGAACAAGAAGTCTATAGGCTTTCCCTCCATTTCCTCTCCTCTCACTCACTTCTCAACTCTTTGCACACTGGATTTGCCATTAAGTTATTATGATTACAAAACAGAAGCAAAGACATATTAGAGAGAGAGAGACAGAGAGGTGGGGGGTGGGGGGAGGGAGAGAGAGAGAAGGCACTAGCAGCTGGGTACATCCAGGAAGGTTTCATGGAGAAGGAGGTATTTGAGCTGAACCTAGAAGGAAAGCAGGAATTCACGGAAGTTGAGATGACAGCAGCATGCATTTCAGACATGGGGGTCAGCCAGTGCATAGATACAGGAAATGGAGGGCTGGAGTCAGCAATGTGCTAGCAAATGTTTAACAACTGGCTTTCTTTAAAAAAAAAAAAAAAGGTGTGTGCAGTACATAGGACAGCTAGGTGGCGCAGTGTATCTACTCTGTTGAGTGCTAGGCCTGGAGTTAAGAAGACTCCTGTTCCTGAGTTCAAATCTGGCCTCAGAAACTTACTAGCTGAGTGACCCTGGGCAAGCCATTTAACCCTATTGGCCTCAGTTTCCTCATCTATCAAGTAGGTTGGAAAAGGAAAGGGAAAACCACTCTAGTATCTTTGCCAAGGAAATCCCAAATGGGGTCACAAAGAGTCAAACATGACTGACCAACAGAGTGTAAATGCTCACCTAAAAATTTAACAATAGGCTATCATGATCTGGTATGAGCTGGCTCCAGCACACGCCTGGCAGTAGGTGAGGAATAGTAAGAAGTCCGGTTAAGTTGTGAAGGGCTTTAAATGCCAAATAGATGAATGTGTATTCAATCCTAAAGGTAATAAGGAGCCAGTGATGTTTATTGAATAGGATGGTGCCATGATAAGACCTATGCTTTAGGAGTTACTTTGGCAGCTATGTGGAGGACTGGTTGTTATGGGGAAAGACTTAAGGCAAACAGACCAATTAGGATACTATTGCAGGAGTCCAAGCAAGAAGTGATGAGTCTGAGTCAGGTGGCTATGTAGGTGGAGACGGGACAGGTGCAAGAACTATTGAAGAGATGGAAAAGATAAGATTTGCATTTGATTGGATATATGGGTTGAATAAGAGTGAGAAACTGAAGATGAGACCAACGTCAAAAGACTGGGTGAGTAGAAGGATGGTGATATCTTCAACAGGAATAGGGAAGTTAAGAAGGTTGGGTTCAGATTACAAAACTGACAGAAAAATAAAATAACAAATGTTGGAGGGAAAAAGGACTTCGGTGGAACTGTGAATTGATCCAGCCATTCTGGAAGCACGTCTGAAAATTACTAAGCTGTGCGTACCCTTTGAACCCATAATACCACTACTAGGCCTATATCTCAAAAAGAATAAAGAAAAAGGAAAGGGTCTTTTATACATAAATATTTATAACATCTCTTTTTGTAGTAGCAAAGAACTGGAAACTTAGGGGATGCCTATCAATTAAAGCGACTTAGGTGTGTTTAGGGGCACCAGAGAAGGAACCAGTAGGCAGAAAGAAATTCAAGATTAAAAGAAGAGAGAATGATTACAGGGGCAATCTATTGGAGAAGAGAGGGGGAGATGGGATCAAGGAACATTTAGAAGGGTTGGCCTAGGCAATGAGGAAGGTCACCTTTTCATCAGAGTAAATGAAGAGAAAACAGAGGATGGTATCAAGGAGGTGAGGAATCTTATAACAAATAGTCTCTGTTCCACCAGTAAAGTGTGAAATGGGGTCCTCAGCTGAGAGGGTGAGGATAGGAGGTACTTTGGAGGATTTGAGGAAAGAAAAGAAGGTTTGGAGCAGCCACTGTGGGAATGGAATAGAGAATCAATTAGGGAGGAGCAGAAGGATTGCCTTGCTACAGTGAAGGCCCAAATTAGATCAGATAGCACAAATTTGTAGTGGACCCAGTCAGTGTGATGGTTGTTTCATTTAGCAGCAAATGAGTAGAAATAGAGGAGGCAGGTGGTGGAAGCAAATCAGGGTTGGAGTCTAGAAAAGTATGAGCTCAGCGATCTTAGAAAGGCATGGAAAGACCTGTTCAAAATGATAGTGAAGTGAGCAGAACTAAGAGAACATTGTATACAGTAATAGCAATATTGTTTTAAGAATAATTTTGAGTGAATAAGTCCTTTTGACTTATAAATGCACAAGTTAAAAACAAAGGACATATGAAGAAAGATGCTATCTACATCCAGAGAAAGAACTGATAAATGGAAATATGTATAGAATAATGACATATATATTACATATGTATGTATATATGTGTGTGTGTGTGTGTATACCTATTTGTGTCTAATGATAGCTATTTTTGGGGGCGAAGGGGAGAAAAAAAGAAATTTTCATGATAACTTTATTATATATTTAAAAGAAATAGCAAGTTGTACATAATAGGTTTGCAGTTTCATGTGCAATTATCTTTTTAACTATACTATGTTATAAAAATGCTTGTTTTATTCCATAAATTAAAAATAAAATTAATTTTTAAAAAAGCATGAGCAGCAATGGGCCAGGAGACCAAGGAATTCAGGTGTAGAGTTTAACCAGTTAATTGTAGGGTTAAAAATGGGAAGAGAGGAAAGTAAAGCCAGAAGAGGGGTGATGGTTAGAGGAACAGAGGGACTGGATGTCATGATGAGGACAAAGAATAGATTTAGGAAGAATAAAGCATAAGAAGAAATTGAAAGATAGGTTATGATCAAATAAAGGAATTTCAGAGTTCTTGGTCACAGAAGTTGAATACCTGTGGTTGATGGCAAGATGAAGGGTGTGACCATTCCTATTTGTAGCTAAGGTGGAGTGGTAGTAAGGTCAATCCCCTACCTCCAAGAGTAGATCTCTCCTTTGTACAATGGTCTAGTTCAGCTGTTTTTCCCATTGTTCTCTTCAGTATCATTTCTTCTTCTTGTATAACCATATATCTTGGACTGTGACATTCAAGTCCAAGCATGGTGGTTCCATTCTCTACAATAAGGAAGATAATTTGCATTTAATGTTGTTCATTCTTCATTCTCAGAGAAGACCAATGACATCAGGAGAGTGATGCCTTGACTTGAGCATGAATTGAATCTGAGAGAGGCAGACCTGCACAGTCATCAGCCTCCCTCTTTCCTCCAGAGTCAAAGAAGTCCAGCAGCAAGACAAAAGTCAAGACAACTGGCAATGGCCCAGAATGTTGAAAACAGTCTGTTACTAAAAAACAAAAATTGCCAGTCTCTTCCATGTTCCACCTGTCCTCTTCCTTCTAGCTTCATTTTCAAATGCCCCTGAGATTGAAGTTGGGTTGAGACTCAACTTTAGTTAGTTCAATCTCTTTCCAAGTTTTCTTGGAACTAATTTTATCCATCACTGCTTCTCTGTGTTTTATGAAGTGATATTGCTCATAATCTCGCACCATCCTTCCTTTAAAAATTTTACAAATGAGTTTCTATTCTAAATCTGTATTACCTTTGGCTGCTCTGTTTCTCCATCTGCAGAGAAACACAAGTGTTTACTAATTAAGATGGCTTTTAGGCTCTCAAGCCATCCTCACTACAGCAATTGATTTATATCTGTTAAACTTCTGAATGAATTTATTATTATTTGCATCAGCATCCTTTCATCCAATCACATCCCATTTTTTATCACCAATTGCTTTTAAATAAATCAAGTTGGAGTTATTTTATCTGTCATATCATTTTCTTATTTCTATTCTTTTCTCCTTTGTGGTGGTGTTCAGTTTTTTCAGTCATACCCAGTTCTTTGTGAATCCATTTGGGGTTTTCATGGTAAAGAAAACCTTCTTCAGCTCATTTTACAGATAAGGAAACTGAGGCAAACAGGGTCACCCAGGGTCACACAGCTAGTGAGTGTCTGAGGCCAGTTTAGAACTCAGGAAGATGAGTCTTTCTGACTTCAGGTCTAGCATTTTATCAACTGTGCCACCTAGCTCTCCCATTCTTTTCTCTAGCTTTGTATTAATTTTTATCTTTGCTCTAACAAATTTGTGGCCTGACTGTAAAAGGATGCTTGTTTCAGGATCATTCCCACATGATTCAGGAATCATTCCCACACCAGTCAATGAGTCATTTCCTGTCTGTCAAGGTATAATCATTTTCAGTGTATGTATGTGTGTGGGGGGGGGTTGTTATTTGGTACTCACCATTTCCAGGGCTGGCAGTTAGATGGCAGAGTGGATAGAGTGGTGGGTCTGGAGTCAGGAAGACTCATCTTCCCGAGTTCATATCCAGCCTCAGACACTTTCTAGCTGGGTCACCCTAGGCAAGTCACTTCACCCTTTTTACCTCAGTTTCCTCATCTGTCAAAAGAACTGGAGAAGGAAATTGCAAATCATTCCAGTATCTTTGCCAAGAAAACCCTAAATGGAGTCTCAAAGAGTTGGATGTGACTAAAAAGCAACTGAACAACAACAAATTTCTAGAGCTTCCCCATTCTTTTCTTGAAGAAAGTATTCATGATTATAGGATCATAGATTTAGAGCTGGAAGTTCAAGCTCCTGATTTTGCAGATGAGGAAAATGAGCCACAGGGAGGTGATGTGATTTGCTCAAAGTCGCTCAGGTAGTAAGCAACAGTTAGGATTTGAACCCAGCTCTACTGACTCCAGAGCCAATTTAAAGAAACAGCCTTTAAACTTCATCATGGGAAGTGGAGGCAAAGGGAGGCAAGGGGAAGTATGGTGCTTCCCACAAAGGAAATCCTGCTGCAACCCAAAATAACATCTTGCAATGCTGAGTCAAGTCAATAAGCATTTATTAAGTGTTTTTTATGTGTCTGGCACTATGCTAAGCGAGATACAAATACATGCAAAAAAAAATACAATCTCTGCCCTCAAAGATTCTAATGGGAGAAAATAACACATAAAAAGGAGCCGACAAGTAAAGGAGTAGAGGAGGAAGGAGGGACAGGAACTTCAGAGTCAGAAGCAGAGCCAAGAGAGGAATGAAAGATGGCTGCTTGGTCCCTTCCTCAAAATAGAGGTTCTGGGAGGAACTCACCAGTGGAAGTAGGAGACTGTTGGGTGGAAAGTCTTTCTGGGGAGCTAAGGCCAAAGAATAGAGTGATCTTCCAGGGTGACAAGGTAGCTGGCATTTGAGAGTCAGAAGCAAGGAATGAAGCACAGCTGGTCTTTTCACTTCCTTAAAAAAAAAAAAAGTTTAGTCATCAATGAAAAAGAGAGAGACCTTCAACCAAAGAGAAGTATTAGAGGTGGTCCTGAAAAAAAGGACATAATGATGTACTTCATTTTTTTCATGTATACAATGAAAGGGGTAGATTAAATGACATGTAAGGTCCTTTACATCTCTAAATCCATGCTTCTATAATTCTATGTGAATAAAGAAGGAAAAAGAAAAAGATTAATCAACAGGGACTGCATACTTGCCCTGAGCAATCTGCTTTCCTACGTTATCTCCTTTATGCAGATTTCTCTCATATCCATACGTCCAACCCCAATCTCTCTCCTGAGCTCCTGTCCCATATCACATTTACCTATCGGATATTTTGACCTGGATATCTTATAGATATCTCAAACACAACATTTCCAAAATGGTACTCGTTCTCTCCTTCTCCCACCTCTTCTGAACTTCATTATTTTGGTCAAGAATGTCAGAATCTTTCCAGTTACCCAGGGACACATCCCTGGTGTCATATTCAATTCCTCTTCCTCCCTCACCACACAAATCTAACCATTCTTCTTATATTTCCCCTCTTCTCCACTTACACAGTCCCCACCTTCATTCAGGCCCTCATCTCCTCTAAACTGTGTACTGTAATGGCCTCCCTCCTTTAATTCTCTCCCCACTCTAATCCACGCAATTGCCAATATTATTTTTCTAGAGCATTAGACTGACCACCTCATCCCACTACCATAAAATCTCCAGTGGCTGTTTATCACATTTGGGATCGTCTGCTATTTAAAATACCTGGACCCAGCCCATCTTTCCCATTCTAGCTTTCATATACATTACTTCCCTTCACTCTACAGTCAAGCAACACTGCTTTTCAATGCTCCATCTTCCAACTTGGTGTCTTTGTACTGGCTATCTTCCATGCCTGGAATTCTCTCCTTTCTCACATTCTTCTCTTGGAATCTTTGATTTCCTTCAAGACTTGGGTTCAGGTCCCATCTTGGACACATACTGGCTTTCTGACCCTTGGCAAGTGACTCAACCTTTCAGTGCCCCACTTGACTTTCTTTTTATTTATTTATTTATTACTAGTTTTCAACATTCACTATTATAAGATTTTGAGTTTTAAATTTTTCCCCCTCCTTCCCTTCCCCTCTCCCCAAGATGGCATGTAATCTGATATAGGCTATACATGTACAATCATATTAAGCATATTTCCACATTAGTCATGTTGTGAAAGAAGAATCAGAACAAAAGGAAAAACCACAAGAAAGAAAAAACAAACAATAAAAAAAGAGAAAATAGTATGCTTCCATCTGCATTCAGACTCCACAGTTCTTTCTCTGAATGTGGATAGCATTTTCCATCATGAGTCTTTTGGAACTCTCTCAGATCATTGCATTGCTGAGAAGAGCTAAGTCTATGAAAGTTGGTCATCACACAATGTTTCCGTTACTGTGTACAATGTTCTCCTGGTTCTGCTCACTTCACTCAGCATCAGGACATACAAGTCTTTCCAGGTTTTTCTAAAGTCCATTTGCTCATCATTTCTTATAGAACAATAGTATTCCATTCCATTCATATACCACAACTTGTTCAGCCATTCCCCAACTGATGAGCATCTGCTCAATTTCCAATTCTTTGCTACCACAAAAAAAGCTGCTATAAATATTTTTGTACATGTGGGTCCTTTTCCCTCTTTTCATGATCTTTTTGGAATACAAACCTAGAGTGCCATTGCTGGATCAAAGGGTATGCACAGTTTAATAGCTTTTTGGGTATAGTTCTCCACGTGACCTTCTAAGGTTAAAATTTGCAGATAAGGTACTGCCTTCACATCTATGGAGGGAATTTCCTCATCAGGAGTTTATTCCAATGAAATCACAGGTCCAATTTCATCCCATTCTTGTCTATTATAGAGTGCTGAGCAGCCTGTGAAAGGTAAGAGGTTCTAAGAGAGGTAAAACAACGGAAGTTGGAACTACCACATTTCCTCTGATTCATTCCCATATCACTGAACCAGAGTGATACAAGTGCATTCTTGTAGGCAAATGTACTCATGATTTCCAAGAAAACTTAATGAAAACAAAGTAAAAGGAAGAAATAGAATTATTTGCATTTCCTTTTTCATTTTCACTGTGATTTCCTATATTCATGTAAATGACTGATATGGCATAAATAAGTGAACAAATAGACATTTATTAAGTTCTTACTAGGGGCCAAGCAGTGTGCTGTGCTAACTGGGGAAACAAATAGAAAATTGAGACAGTTTCTGCTGTCAAGGAGCTCACCCTCTCATTGGAGGAGAAGACATGATTTTCTATGAAAAGACAGTTCATCTGCAGGGCAGATGGAAAGGACCAGAAATCCTAAGGGTGTAGTGGTGAGATGGACATCAAGGTCAAGGAGTCCATAGGCTATATCAGCAGGTTAGATGGTAGTGCCAGGGGCAGGGGTATGCTGGTAAATATTTAACTACCAGTTCTTGAAAAAAAAAGTACCTATGACACACTTTTAAATTTAACCTGCATTAGTAACATTTTCTCCATCCTTTCTTAACTCTAGACAATCAACCAAACAATAAATCAAGCCCTGATTTGGGGGTTGCTGGTTTCCGAGGTGTAAATGTTCACACTATAGTCATCAGAGAACTGGTTAGTGATGGTTTCAGAGCACCCCTGCCCAGAGTCTGTGAAACGTAGAGGCAGGGCAAATGGTGAAGGAAAAGAGTAGGTGACTCCTATCTCATCCAGACTGTGTGAGCAGTCAGGCAGGCAGGCAGGCAGGCAGGCAGCCCAGATGGGTTCTGGGCAGCTCCAGGAAAGGGGCTGAAGAGGGTACGGGAAATAGTGCCTCTAGGGGTGATGGGAGCTGCTGCCCAGCCGTGGTTTACAACAAACTTGAAGCCAGAGGAAGTAGAGAGAGAGTAAGGCAAGGGGCAGAAGGACACCCTCATGGCAGCTGGCCTCCACCCAGGCAGCAATGGGTACAGCATTGGGCCTGGAATCAGGAAGACCTGAGTTCAAATCCAGTTTCCGATACTTACCAGCTGTGTGACCCTGAACAAGTCACTTAATCTCTGTTTGCCTCAATTTCCTCAACTGAGGTTAATACCAGTACCTTTCTGGGTTGCTGTGAAAATTTAAGCATTTAGCACGGTGCCTGACACATAGGAAGTGCTATATAAAGGCTTATTCCCTTCCCCACCTCTTCCACGCATACATTTTATGCATGCATTCATCTGCATGGCTGATATGTTCTTTATCTTCTTACATGAACAGAGTTCATTTGTCGCTTCACCAAATACTTAGCAAGTACCTAATACATAGAAGGAGTCATTTTAAGTGATGACAGTTTTCCAAGTTTACTCCCAATCCCTAAATGCACTCACAATTACCAGGTTAGGTTGATTGACCTGCTGCTGACATAGCCTAAGACCTCCTCAACCTTGACGTCCATCTCACCACTACACTCTTAGGATTTCCTGTCCTTTCCATGTGCCCTGCAGATGAACTTTCTTTTCATAGAAAATCATGTCTTGGGGGCAGCTAGGTGGCACAGTGGATAGAGCACCGGCCCTGGATTCAGGAGGACCCGAGTTCAAATCTGGCCTCAGACACATAACACTTACTATCTGTGTGACCCTGGGCAAGTCACTTAACCCCCATTGCCCAACAACAACGACAAAAAAAAAAAAAGAAAAAAAAATCATGTCTTCTCCTCCAATGAGAGGGTGAGCTCCTTGAGAGCAGAAACTGTCTCAATTTTCTATTTGTTTCTCCCCGTTAGCACAGCACACTGCTTGGCCCTTAGTAAGCGCTTAATAAATGTCTATTTGTTTACTCATTTATGCCATATCAGCCATTTACACGAATCCAGGAAATCACACAGTGTGTGTGAAAATGGAAAAAGAAATATAAATGATCCCTACTCCATCCTCAGTAAACTATGCTTCATCTTCTATTCACACTCTTTCCACCTTCTGCTCTTCATGGAAACCTGGCTCTCTCTGAAAGACATAACCCACTTGACCAATCACTGCAGTACTGCCAGTATGCTCCCATGGGACAAGCACTAGCTCTGGGTCAGAGGTTTCAGGTTCAAATCCAGCCTATGATGCTTCCTACTTTTGTGACCTTGAGCAGAGATCTGGGCAGTTTACCTGAACCTCCTGAAACCTGGGTTTCTTCATCTATAAAATAATGGGTTGGACCAGAGCCTCCTCCAGCTTTAAAATCTCTGATCCTTTGTGCCTTAGTACATTTCCAAGTCCCTCTCCTCGTATCTCCAGAATAGCTTTAAATTAGGGTCATGGTTTCCTCTGGCAAGTTGGTGAAACCTAGAGACCCCTTTTCAGAATGATTCTAAATTCATAAAATAGAATATGTAGGATTATAAATGGGACCAATTATATTGAAATACAAATATCAAATCAAAACAACAACAATTCAAAAAATTTCAGGTTATGGTATGATCCCAGGGTCATGGATTTTAGATCTGGCAGAGGCCTTATTGTTGTTGTTCAGTCATGTCTGACTCTTCTTGACCCCATTTGGGGTTTTCTTGGCAGAGATACTGGAGTGGTTTGCCATTTCCTTCTCCAGCTCATTTAACAGATGAGGAAACTAAGGCAAACAGGGTTAAGTGACTTGCCCAGGATCACACAGCTATGAAGTGTCTGAGGCCAATTTGAACTCAGGTCTCCCTGGCACGCTATCCACTGTGCTGCCTATCTGCCCCACAGGAAGAAGCCCTAGAGGTCACCCAGTCCCTTAGAGGTCATATAGTCCAACCCCCTTATTTTACAGATCAGGAAATTGAGGCTAAGGGAAATTAAGTCATCTGCCCAAGGTCACAAAGGTAGGAAGCATCAGAGGCTGGATGTGAACCCTGATTTAAAGGGGTTGGTCTTAGCTTTCTGAGCTCATTTTGAGCTTTAGTGCTCCTGACATTATGCTACCAGGTGCAAGCTTTGGTAGCTATCCTCTATCACCTAGCCTTGCATAAATATCTTGTGTGTACATGGTTATTTGCATGTTGTCTGCCCCATTAGAATATGAACTCCTTGACATAAGGGCCTGTTTTTGCCCTTCTTTGCATCCCCAAAGCACAGTGTCTGGAACATAGTATGCACTTAATTAAATGCTTATTGATTGGTGATGTATTTGTATTTTTTAAATCTAAAGTAGTCACTGTATCCACACTGGTCTGCGTAGATAACTCCCCCTTTTCTTAATCAGAAGCATCTCTGTTTGCATCTTCAGAATGTCATTCTTGACACCTACTCATCCATCCTGGGCTGCTGTTCCTTCCCTGTGGAGTATTAGTACTTACTATCTTTTCTCTTAACTGTTTGAAATCAGCTCTCTTCAAATCTAGGTTGCATGTCAGACAACAATACCTAGCCTTGCTGTTCATCATTATCACAAATTGTAAGATGTATATCAGTCACTTTCTCTCAAGGGTCCCATAGACCTACTTTCCCCAGTTGTTAGTGACCCTCCCCCATCCCCACCACTGTATATTTATTTTGTAGATATTGGCTTAGAACCAAGAAGACTCATCTTCATGAGTTCAAATGTGGTCTCAGACACTTACTAGCTGTGTGACCCTGGGCAAGTCACTTAACCCTATTTGCCTCAGTTTCCTCATCTGTCAAATGAGCTAGAGAAGGAAATGACAAAGCACTCCAGTATTTTTGCCAAGAAAACTTCAAATGGGGTCACAAAGAGTTGAACCTGACTAAAACAATTGAACAATAACAACAATCTTGTATTGAATTATCTATCAACATTTTATATCCCCTCGTAGGATATAAATTCCTTGAAGGTAAGGATTATCTCACTTTAGACTCTGTATCTCCAGAGCATTGAACAAAGTCTGGCACCCAGTAGGTGCTGAATAAATGCTTGTTGCTTGATTGATTAGCGTCCAAGGCAGACATCACAAAATGATTCCAGGGCAAACACCTTAAAGAGGGCTCTCAAATCAAAATTTTAAGACAAATTGAGTTGGAAAAAGGGAAGAGATCCCAGATTTCCAAATATAAGTCTGCATTGGGAAAGAGAGCCTGGAATATTGCCCCACCAGAGGAAACAGATGCCAGGACACCAAGGGTTTCCTGCCAGAGCATCTGCTGCCATGGGAGGGAGCAAGGCAAACATGGCTTCCTTCAGGAAGAGGAAGATCCCTCTGACACCATTATTTTCGCCCAACAGAAACCGGCAATAGTAATCAGGTTGTCAATATTTCCCCCAGCAAACACTCTTCCAACTCTGACCAAACGCTCTCTCCATGCCAGGCAACCAGTACTCTCCACTCTTCCATTCCACACCCTCAGCTTGCTCTGAACATCATGACCTCTATGTTTCAGCCAAATAGAATGACGAGCTACTCTCATTAAATACTCATTCATTCAATAAACATTTACTGAGCAGGCTGCTATGTGCCAAGCACCGGGCTAAGCCCTGGGGATACAAAAAAAGGCATAAAATAGTCCCTTCCTTCGAGAAGCTCCCATTCTAATTGGGAAAGACAAAATAAAGATAAAAAGATGCTCTCCATATTTTCAAAGGCTGTTTCCCCCTGTGCCTAGAATGCACTCCCTCCTAATCTCCACCTCTCAGAACTCTTGTCTTCTAAATGTCAGTCAAGAATCTAGCCACCTTCCTTATGGAACTTTCCTTGATCCCTGGTATTAACGCTCTCTCCCTCCTCAGTTTGTTGCTCCCGAGTCATTTTTTCAGTCATGGCTGACTCTTCATGACCCCATTTGGGGTTTTCTTGACAAACATACAGTGGTTTGCTATTTCCTTCTCCAGCTTATTTTACAAATGAGGAAACAGGCAAACAAGGTAAAATGACTTGCCCAGGGTCACACAGGTAGTAAGTGTCTGAGGCCGGATTTGAACTAAGGAAGATGAGTCTTCCTGACTCCAGGCCTGGGACCCTATCCACTGCGCCACCTAGCTGTTCCTCAATTTATGTTGTTATATTTATCAGTTACATAGTTTCTTCCCCAGTGAACAAACCTCTTTGATGTTTGGGATTATTATATGTTTGTCTTTGTGTATCAATTCCTTCACCTACCATAGTGCCTTACGCATAGCAGTTATTTAATAAAAAATTTATTTAATTTTATTCAGTGAATTTAATTGAATAATACTGTCTTTGATTTCTCATTTTTTCTGAGGCTGAACATTAGCCTATTCTCTCTGGGTATTGTTAAGGATTAGTTTCCTAAGGCTGATATCAGCTAGGTTTTGGTTTTCAAAGTGCACAGGGACATATGTTCTCTCTCCATTTCCTCTTCTTTGCTCATGCAAATCCTATCCATAATTCAAGTTAACTTCTAATACTACCTTCTATCTCCTTCAGAAAGCCCTCCCTTATCACTTTAAGCCAGCCCAGTCACCAATTTAAGTGATAGATGCTCCTTGATTGCCTGTTATGTACAAGGCCCTGAGCTAAATGTTGTGACCGATACAGAGAAGAAGTCCCTGGTCTCAAGGAACTTACATCTAATAGGAGGGAATGAACTATACACATAAATAACTACAAAGTAGAATGTGAATGTGAAATTGAGACCAATTTAACAGCAATGACCTGGTAACCATTAATTTTGAGTCCAGGGCAGATACATGGCTATCACATGGGCAGATTTCAAAGGTCTGTAATCTTTCTCTTTCTCCCTCAAAATTAAGCTCTTAGCATAGTACTCTGCTTGAAGAATCATTGATTCAGAGCTGGAATAAACCCTACAATCTACTAGAACCCATTTATTTAACAGATGAGGAAATTGAGGCTCAGAGAAGGATGTGATTTGCCCAAGCTCATATAGTCAGTAAGTAGTAGAAGCAACATTTTAACCCAGGTCCTCTTATTACAAAACTAAAATACTTTACAGAACACCACACTGAGGAGCCTAATAAATGTTTGTTGAATGGGTGCACGACTGAATGAATCTGGTTTTGAAAGCTTGTTATTTTAAGATCTATCTTTCGTCATGTTTTTGTACAGGGTCCTTGCTGGATTGCACTGTTTCTGGGAGTGGTTCGCTGCTGTGGGGTCCAGGGATGTCAGGCCTGTTTCCTTTGTACAGCTGGCCTAGCGGAGTCAACAAATCAGAGCAGAGCTCTGCAAGTTTTGCCTTTGACTGGACACCTTATTACCCTACCCTCTTGGAAGCACTTCTACTTGCTAAGAGGAAGGAACAGCAACACCTGACCTGGCACAATGCAATCCAAACCCCTCTGGGGTATTGTCACAAGTCTCTTGCTCCTGAAATGTATCTGTGTCTAATAGGGTTTCTCATGAATTTGTAGATGTCTGTGTCTAGATCTTCTCAAGTGTCTAGACAGTTTAGACTGAGGCACCAGGAAGGAAAATGTGTATCACCCATCTTGAGGGATAGAGGAGCAGCTTCCTTAATTATGTTGTTTTAGTTGTTATTTGCAAAGTATTATGGACAGAGCAGGCACCTGATACATGTTGAATTCAATTTAAATGAATTGTAAATATTATCTCTCCGAATGAAGAGCAAGCGCCACTGGGATGAATCAGATTGGCAGGGCTTGTCTAAATCTCAGATCACAGTTTCATCATTGCTTACTCCCCACACAGGTACACAATGTATGTGTAGACCTCAGTAGCAGCATGGACCAACACAGATATTTATCAGCACCCCACCACCATATTTACAACACAAGGGCAGGAGCCCTTGGCACCCCACACTGTCCCTCTCAGTCCCTACTGCATTCTTCCTAACACCTTACTCTGACCAAACCAACTTCCCAGTCTGATCCATCCTCTCTCAGTTGAGGGCACAATACGTATTGCTTGCCCTAAGCACCATTTGTAATACTTACCCTGTGTCCCAAAATTCCTAGGATGGCTCTGAGACTATACCCCAAATCTTAAGACTACTCATTCATGTACTAGCAGCTTTCCTATTTCTTGGTACCCCAAAATATCCTTGTGGAAGTGCAAGTGTAATCAACCATTCCCCTAATCAGCTCTTTCCACAGTGGCAAAAACCACAGAAGAAACGTTTTCTTCATACTGTGAAGGTCAATACCTGTGCCCTTTTCCACCTGGCCCCTTCCTACCTTTCCAATCTTCTTATACTTTACTCCACCCACTCTATGATGCAGCCACCCTGGCCTGCGTGCTCTTCCTTGTGTGATACTCCATCTCCTGACTCTGTCTTTTCACTGGGTGTCCCTAGTACTGGAATATTTTCCTTCCTCACCTCCTACTCCAAGCTTCCTGCAAGACTCACCCTAACTCCAATCTTATGCAGGTGGCTTTTCCTAGTCCCTGATCCCTCAATGCCTTCCTTCTGAGATTACTTTGCTTGTACCCTGTATATCTTATATGAATACAGTTATTTGCATGTTGTCCCCCTCTTTAGAATATAAGCCCCTTGAGGGCAAGAGGCCATGTGTTTGCCTTTCATATAATAATGCTTTTCATATGATAAATGCCTTTTATTGCATCCTTAGTGCTTAGCACAGTGCCTGACACATAGTAAGAGCTTAATAAATGCTTGTTGACTGACTACCAGCTTTGTTGTCTGGGACCACAAAGGAACAAGGAGTAGTGCACACATGAAACACTACCATCATTAAAAAATCCTGGATCTGGTTAAATGAGACCAATCCATGAACTCTCTGATGCATGCCCCTCCCTGTGTAGCGTGTTTCTCCCTAACTTCATCCTCATTTTCCTGGCCTTGCCCACTGCTAAAAATTATTTTCTATTACCTGCCTTGCTTCCTGGATTTGGTCACCCTGGGAACTTGGGTTGACTCCAATTGGCCTGAGCTAATTTAGCTCCCCATTTACTCTTTTGGATCACCACCTGGACTATTCCTTCCTACTCAAGGAGGGTTCTTCATTTCTGATTCTGCTAATAATTCCCTAAACACCAGAATAGTACATATTCTGTGTAGGAGCAAAAAAACTTCAATATCTCTGATATTGGTTGAATCACTTCAATTCACTGGGCCTCAGTTTCTTCAGCTATAAAATAAGTACAGTAATATCTATCCTGGCTCTTTCATGTAGTTCATAGAAAGATCAAACAAGATAATGGTTAAGGAAATAGCTGACTGTGATAGTCCAAAAATCTCTCTAGTTTTAGGGATCTCTCTGGTCCAGAGTGCTCTCTTGTGACAGGCTGCCTCTGCTTTGGGCCTTCCTTCTTCCTCCTGCCTAACATTTTGCTTTGTACTTTTGTGGAAATTTTCATGCCCCATGTTTGTATAGCCAGGAAATCTAGCTAAGGTAGGGTCTCTCTGCCTAGGATGTCAGAGATAAGAAACCAATCAGGAGAGCCTCAATAAGAATCCATCCCCTCCCTATAAACCACGTGGCCCTCACCTGCTTCAGCAAACAGCACAGGTGTGGAGAAGACAAAGAACTCATGCCTAGAAAGAGAGGCAGAGGATTTGTGGAAACTTGTATGTGCCAAGTCTTGGGGTAGCCTCACTGAAAGTCCTTTGTTTACTACCATTTCTCTTCAGGCTCTAGCTCTAAGTACACAGCACCCTAGATTCTGATTACCTTCCTGGTTGCACTGTTCACACCCCTGGGGGGTCTCCTGGTGATGCACCCTTCCAAACAAACATTCAGTTCCTTCCCTGAGCTGTGTAACTTAATGAGAACTCCTTACAACTAGCCAGCTCCTGACACCTACCCCACCATGTCATCTTCTTGAATACCATCCTATTCCCACCTGTCCCCATACCACTTCCCATTTCTTTCCACCTTTCGCTCATGCACCCTCATTCTAGTAGGGTATGTTGTTCAGTCATTTTTCAGTCATATCTGACTCTTTGTGGCCCCATTTGGGGTTTTCTTGGCAAAGATACTGGAGCGGTTTGCCATTTCCTTCTCCAACTCATTTGACAGATGAGGAGACTGAGACAAACAGGATTAAGTGATTTGCCCAGAGTCACATAGCTAGTAAGTGTCTGAGGACCAATTTGAACTCAGGTCTTCCTGACTCTAGGTCCTGTGCTCTAAACACTGAGTGACCTAGCTGCCCTAAGAATAGGATTAGGAGCTCTAAAGGACTGGTGTCAAATTTAATAGAAAACTGGGCCACTAAACCATACACAAAGATCCTTGCTAGCCACATATTGACTTAGAAAACCACATACTAACATTATCTAGGTTCTACTGTATTTTTATTTATTTTGTTAAATATTTCCCAATTACATTTTAATCTGGTTCTGAAGTACTAGGTAGGGTGGGCAGGACGGTGGGTAGGGTGTTTGTACACCTCTGTCTTGAAGGACCAAATAAGCTAGGGCTCTGGAAGAAAGCAAAGGGTGACCAAAAGGACCTTTTAGCTTTTTAGCTTTATTGAGAAAGAAAAATGAATGAATGAATGAATATTTATAAATTTATCAAGTACTTGATAAATATGCCAAACACTGCTCTAAGCCTTAAAGGTCCAAATACAAAAAAGGGACAGTCCCTACCCCAAGGAATTTACATTTTAATGGGGGGGTGGGTGGGAGACTACATCTATAGGGAGTGGGCTGGGTGTGCCTATGAGTAGGATACTGTGGATGGGACAACCACTTGAAGCTGCAATTTGTTCTATCGTGGAGAATGATCTTCAGCCTGGAAAGGTCAGAAAAAATAGTTAATAGGGAGATGAAAGTCAAGATAAAAGAAGAGCTAATAAGAGAGCTCTTTCAGTTGCTGTCCTTAATGAGTTTAGATCATCAGACTTGGAAGTACACTGCTGGATCCTGAAAAGAGCTGGCGGAGATGAACTCTCATATGTTACTACCAGCCACTGTCAATGAGCTTTGGAAGGTCAGGCAAAATGGGAGGGTTGCCACAAGAGCAGATCTGGGTAAATATTGTCCTGATTTTGGAAAATGAGATGGGGGTAGAGTCTGTAGACTAAAGGCTGATGATTTTGACTTTGATTTCTGGAAAAAAATTCTAGTTAGCAAAACTAGCAAATGAGCACTTAAAAAAAAGGAGCAATAAAAAAAAAAAAGAAAGGGAGCAATGACTGATAAAATATAGACTGGTCTTACTAAGAACAAGTCGGCCACACTTACCTTATTTCCTTTTCTGAAGATAGGGTATCTAAGTCTTAGATAAGTAGGTAGATCTGGGCAGCATTGTAGGTATAGTTCTTCTAGATATTAGAAAAGTATTGAACAACATCTCTCATGCTACCCTTGGGGAGAAAAATGGAAGAGCTATGAGTTAGACACTATGACAATTATGTCAATCAATCAATCAACATTTATTAAGCAACTACTATGTGCCAGGCACTGTGCTAAGCACTGGTCAATTTGGAACTGGATAAATCACTAGATCCAAAAAAGAGCCATTCATAAATTGATGTTGCGGCAGCTAGGTGGCGCAGTGGATAGAGCACTAGCCCTGGAGTCAGGAGGACCCGAGTTCAAATGTGACCTCAGACACATACCACTTACTAGCTGTGTGACTCTGGGCAAGTCACTTAACCCCATTGCCAAAAAAAAAAAAAAAAGTCATGATTAGGGGCAGCTAGGTGGCACGGTGGATAGAGCACCGGCCCTGAAGTCAGGAGGACCTGAGTTCAAATCTGGCCTCGGACCAAACACTTGACCCTTACTAGCTGTGTGACCCTAGGCAAGTCACTTAACCCCGATTGCCTAACAACATACAAACAAAAAAACAAAACAAAATAAATTGATGTTAATTTGAAGGGAGATGTCTTATGTATTGTAGTGGAAGCTAGATGGTGTCACAGTGGATAGAGCACTGGGCCCAGAGTCAAGAAGACCTCAGGTCAAATCCAGCCTTAGACTTGTGATCCTAGGCAAATCATTTAAATTTCTGGCTGCCTCAGTTTCCTTAATTTTAAAATGGAAATAATAATAGCCCCTACCTCCCGGGGTTGTTGTGAAGATCAAATGGGATAATATTTGTAAAGCACTTAGCACAGTGCCTGGCACACTGTAGGAGCTTAATAAATGTTTATTCCCTCCCTTTCTTCTTGCACCAAATATCTTTCCTTGGTCTTGAACTATTCGATATCATTATCAATGATCTGAATAAAGGTATAAATAGCATACTTATCAAATTTGAAAATGACATAAAGCTGAGTAGGATAAAAAGTACACTAGGTGACTAAAAAAATCCCAAACAATTCTTCACAGACTAAAACACTGGGGTGAAGCCAATCAGTTGGAATTTAATGGAAATAAACATTAAATCCTACATTGTATTAAAAAAAATCAGTTCCACAAGTCAAGGACAGATGAGGGCCTGGCTCATGAGAAAAAGATCTAAGGTTGTTAGCTGACTACAAGTCAACAGTATGACCATGGCTGCCAAAATAGTTAAAGTGATCTTAGTTTACATTGAGAAGAGCGTAATTTCTGGGACTAGGGAGGTGACTATCTTATTCTGCCTTGAATTGAGTCCAAGTGCTGCCTTTGACAAGTATTGCCTGTGTCCGATAAGGCAACAAGGTAGAGATGCAGTGGGTAGAGTGTTGGACCTGGAGTCAGAAAGGCCTGAGTTCAAATCCCATCTCAGACACTTATTAGTTATGTGACCCTTGACAATTCACTTAACCTCTGTTACCCTCAGTTTTCTTAACTTTAAAATGGAAATAATAATAGCACCTACCTCCCAGGGTTATTGTGAGAATCAAATGAAATAATAACTGTAAAACACTTAGTGCCTGAGACATAGTAATCACTATGTAAGTTTAGGTATTATAATTATTATATAAGCAAGGCACTTAACCTCTCAATTTCTCAGGCAATCCTCTAAGGTTATATGTTCCAGGCATTTGATGACCTCCATCTTTGGAGAGAGTTTCAATAAATCAATAAATAAATTGGTCTGGACAAAAATACAAATAAGATAATATAAATAAAAATATGTAATTTCTATATACACACATATAAAATATATAATAAAATAAGATATATAAAAATATAAATAAGATATGTAAAATATAAATAAGATAAAACCAAATATACTGCTTTGCCTCTCAGGAACCAGAACAGCCGTGAAATTAGTGATATGCAAAGCTGATTGGCACATGTATCCTTGTATCCTTCTTGTGTGTAACTCTGATGATTTGTATATTATTAATAAACCCTATAGTTGGGTCAAGGAGTATAAATGTGTGTTTCTTCTCCTTGAGATCTCAAACCAGACTAACTCAAATTCATTTTACCCCCTTGCCCATCATGGAGGTTTTCCCCTGAATCTGTGGGTGTGTGGCTTTTGGCAAAGGTGCCAGGGAATGCACACTATCTTCTGTACACAGGTGAAATTCACTTTGCCAGAAACCACAGGTTTGTAGAAAATGTCCTGGATTTAAAAGCCCCTGGGATGTTCGGTTTCCAAGAATGTATGTGTGTGCCCCCATTTTCCTTAATTAGAAGTTGGCCGTCACAGACCTGCTTCTCTTGATGTCATAGAGTTTTTCTGAGACTCATGATTTAAGTGCTGTCTCTAAGGTAGAGTTTTCCAAACTCACTTGGTTACAGAACACTTTGACCTTGAACAATCTGGAGAGAATCTATAAATTCTGCTTTGTAAGGCCTGAGAGTATTAAAAAACTCTCTAGATCAGAGAAATGTGGGAATAAAAAGAGAGAGAATTAAGCTTACTTTCACTATTTTAAGTGGCCCCATAAAGTATATCTGACACATAAAAATATTCATATTTAGTATCCTAAAAAGAAGAATATCATTAGCAGCGGAATTTTCCGATGGGATGCTCATCAGTGGAGGCACCATGGGGCAGGGGATAGAGAGCTGAATGTGGCACCTGAGATGTGGATTTGAACCCTAATTCTTCCGCGTATGACCTTTGTGGATTTAGTCAAGACCCTTAATCTATCTGGTCCTCAGCTTTCTCACTTAAAAAATGAGATGGTTGGACTGAGTGACCTCTAAGCTTCCTTCCAGACCTAAATTTATGAACCTCTAAGTTTTGTCACATCCATACAACACCAGATTCCCCAAGCACCCATACATGGAAAATATCTGGGAAAAAACTCTCAGAGTTTGGTGGACAGTGGAACAGCCTGATGCTAACTTGTGATTTCTGTAGTGCCTCGAGGTTTAGATAGTGCTTTCTTCACAACAATCCTGGGAGGTATGTAAGGCCAATGAGTAGTATGATGATGCCCATTTCACAGATGAGGAAACCTGAGGCTTAGAAAAATTGAATGACTTACCCAAGGTCACAGCTAGGAAGTACTGCAGCCAGGATCAAACACAGGTCTACTTATTCCTAGTCCTGTGCTCTGTCCATTAGGCCACACGCCTCTGTAAGCAACAGATGCTTCCATGTTGTTCCCCTCAGTAGGCCTGTGGCATACAAACAGCCAACCTCATAAACTTAAGTGGTTCTGAATAGCAATGGGCAGTTCAGCCCAAGGCAAAGGCATCTTGTTACTTATCCCAAGGGCTGGTTTCTAGTTATGCATTCTCTGTCTAAAGATAACACAGATCTCACCAGGGAAAGGCAGCTGGATTCTCTTCCCCGGGCTCTTTTATCACTGGAATCAGTTGAGTTACAAGAATGCTCCAGCCAGAACGGTCCAACTTGGTTAAGATGTGGGAGCATAAACCTTGCCCTTGCAACTGTAGCAGGAGGGCCAGCTGGCAGTCAGGACAGCCCCGCTTAGACTTAGAAGTAAGCTGAGTATCTATCTGGTGGCTGTTGTTGAGATGCTGGGTCTGTTATCAGTAGCCTATTGTCTTTGCGTTTTTCAGTGTCATATAAGCCTCAAGACCCTGTGTTTGTAGGCTACGTTGATTCCTACGGTTCTACAGGTATAAAGTACAGTCACGTTGAAGGTCTGCTTGCTCCCTGGTGATCCACTGATCCCCAATATAGCAAGTACCCTTGCAGTTTGGAGGAGCCACTTCCCCATCTGTACAACGGGGATAATAACAGCATCTACCACCTAGGGTTGATGTGAAGATGAAATGAGATAATATTTGTAAAAGTACTTTCGATTTGCAAAGCACTTTACACAAACTAACTCGTTTGATTCTCACGACAACACAGGGAGGGAGGTGCAGTTATCATCCCCATTTTACAGTTGCGGAAACTGAAGCTGGAAGAGATTGAGTGACTTACCCAAGGTCACACAGCTTATAAGTGTCTAAGACATGATTTGAACTCAGGTTTTCTTGACTCCCGGCCCAGTGCTCTTTCTACTGCACCACCCAGCTATTGGAATGTTAGAGCTGGAAGGAGCCTTAGAGATAGATCATTTAGTTCATTTTACAGATGAGGAAACTGAATCTCAGAGAGGTTAAATGATTTGCCTAAGGTCACACAGCTAGGAAGTGATGACAACCAGACTAACAATCCTGTTCTTCTGGCTCCTTGACCAATCCTCTTCCCATTGTACCTCACTTTAAAAGAGAAACAGCAGGCCCAATTCAACACCATTCTAAATAGGTTCCCCCAAACTGGCCAAGTTTCTGTTCAGAGTTTTGCAAATTACCCAGCTTCTGCCTCTCCGGCGATACCAGAGTATATTCTTTGAGTGTAAGGGTGCTAAACAGGGCTCCCCCACCTTGCCTCCTGACCCTCCTCACTGCCCTTCCTGTCTATCTGAACAATGGCCTGAAACAACTGCTAAACTTCTGACTGGGCCGTTTTCAGCATCCCTGCCGTCCCTTCAAAGTTTAAGAGAGTTGGGGAGAAAACTATAAAATTAATCAGGGCTGAGCTCCCAGGAGAAGTGAGAGTATAGCAATATTATTGTACATAGAATTAAAAAGAGATAACAGTAATCTCTTCAGGGTAGTTTCAAAAAATGGTTTTGAATTTGCTTACTGTCTGTAATTTATTACAGCCCAGAATTTGCACAGGAGTTCATTCTTTTGTTTTTAGGCTAGGCAATGGGGTTAAGTGACTTGCCCAGGGTCACACAGCTAGTAAGTGTCAAGTGTCTGAGGCCAGATTTGAACACAAGTCCTCCTGACTCCAGGGCCAGTGCTTTATTCACTGTGCCACCTAGCTGCGCCTAAGACTTTATTCTTTTGAAAGTACTTTGTAATCATCTCTTTCCTAGAAAACAAACATAGTTCTACCGGTATTTACTAGGGCAGATATACAATAGTATCAAGGAGACCTAATGACACAGAAAGGCCAAAATAAAGTTAGAATTCCAAGCATTTTCCATTCCCCAATGGAAAAGCAGAAAAGGATTTGAACAAAAATTCTCAAAAGAAGAATTGTAAACTATTAACAAAGCGTACAAGAGATGGCTTCAGATCACTAATAAGAAGAATGCAAATCAAAATAACTCTGAAGCCTTGCCCAACAAATGGACAAAGGTGACAAAAGATGGCAATGATCAATGTTGGAGCTGGGCAAAGACAGACACACAAATATGCTGTTGGTGGAGCTGTGAAGTGGTCCAGCCTTTCTGACAGCATTTGGAGATTATTTTAAAAGTGACTAAAATGCCCATATTCTTTGATTCATTGATCCCATTGCTAGGCATAGACCCCAACAAAGTCAAAGACAGAAAGGTCCAATAGACACAAAAACATTCATGGCAACACTTTTTGTGGTAGCAAAACTTGTTGAGTCATTTCGGTCATGACCAACTCTCCATTGACCCTATTGGGGGTTTTCTTGGCAGAGATGCTGGAGTGGTTTGCTATTTTCTTCTCCAGCTCATTTTACAGATGAGGAACTGAGGCAAACAGGGTTAAGTGACTTGCCCAAGGGTCACAAAGCTAGTGAGTATCTGAGGTCAAATTTGAACTCAAGTCCTTCTGACTCCAGGGCCAGTGTTCTATCCCAGCTGCCTGTAGCAGCAAAACAATAACAAAAACGGGAAACAAAGTGAATGCTAAACAAAAAATGGTGCATTATATAAAGGATTGAGAGAAGCACCAGAATACTTATCTGAACAATACAGAGCCAAGTGAGAACCAGGAATATGATATACAATGACTATCAAGTTATAAATATAAAGAACAAAATATGTTGTGTAATTATTATGGCCAAGCTTAAGAAAAACACACTTCCCTTGGGAAACTTGGGTATTGCATATGCCAGCACACACTGTTGATATGCAGATTCATTTTGCTGACTTGCTAAAAGAATCTTTGCTCCAAGGATGGCTTACTGGGCAGGGGAAAGAATTGCCTGACCTGAGCCTGCTGGAGAAGGATGGGAATGCCATCTTGCCACCTCCACTGGTCCTGCCCAGAAAAGAGACAAGCTATATTTCATTCTCCTCTCTGCATCACTCCCCTTGTCTGAGCTTGCTACACTCTTGATGCCCTGAGAAGACTCCATCCTTCAGCCAAACTCCTAGGAATGTTGATAACCTACCTGAAATCATTCCTCAATGATTAAACTCCCACATGGTCATCCTTTCACCCAGCCCAGTGATTCTGAACCCTCAGCAGTCGTTGTTCAAAGCCGGTTCTCCATACCACTCCCTTCTTCTCATCCCCCTCAAGCCAACCCCTCTTCTCCCAATGTCCTGCTCTAAAACTATCTACCACCCCCTCCACTGTTGTGTTTGGAATGCCCCCTGCATAGGTAACAAACTTGCTTTTTATCTTACACCTTTTTTCCTTTCCCACTCTTCCATATTCTTGCACTCACTGAAACCTGGTTCTGATGGTCTCTTTTGCTGTTGTTTAATCATTTTTCAGTCATGTCCAACTCTTTGTGACCCCATTTGGGGTTTTCTTGGCAGAGATACTGTAGTGGTTTGCCATTTCCCTCTCCAGCTCATTTTACACATGAGGAACTGAGGCAAACAGGGTTAAGTGACTTGCCCAGGGTCATACAGCTAGTAATGTCTGAGGCAGTATTTGAACTCAGGTCTTCCTGACTCCAGAGCTAGCATTCTGTCCATCATGCCACCTAACTAACTCTCCATGTAACTCTGAAGATAAAGCAATACAACTTAGACCTACCTCTTAGCTGATTTACTGTTAATTGCCAGGTAACTATCAAACTCTTGACAGCCCCCCAAATCTTCTCTCAGAATCATAGGATCATAGGACTCAAGTCAGAAGGGAGCTTAGACTAGTCCAATACTCTCCTTTTACAGATAAGGAAACTGAGGCCCAAGAAGGTTAAGTGACTTGTCCAACTTTACACATGTATTAAATGTCAGAGCTGAGATTTGAATTCAGATCCTCAGACTTTCATCTGCCTTCCAAAGAAATCCTATACTATGTCCTTTCCTCACCTCAGCAGATAACCTCACCTCTTATGTTACTGATAAAAATAAAGGCCATCTATATCTTCCTCTCACCCTGTCATTCCTGGACACCTCTCTTCATCTTCCTCCATTCTCTCTTCCTTTACTCCAGTCTCCGACGAGACAGGCCTTCTCCTTGCCAAAGCCAAATCTTCCATTTGTGTTCTTTATCCTGTACCTTCCCATCTCCTTTGACAGATTGCTCTCTCTATCATTTCTTCTCTTTTTCTCATCTACCATCTCTCCTTATCCACTGTTCCCATCCCCATGTCATCAAACAAGCCAACATCTCCCCACGTCCTTAATAAATCTGCCCTTGATCTGCTATTCCCTTGTGTTGTTATTCTGCATCTCTTCTCTCTTTTGTAGGCAACCCCCTAGAAAAGGGATATCTGTACTTATGGTGTCCATTTCCCCACCTCCCATTCACTTTTTAGACCTTGGACTCAAGAAACCTACAATCTAATAGGGGGAAAGACATTCGATTCCATAAACATTTATTAAGCACCTACTATGTGCCAGGCACATATTATGTGCTAGGCCCTAGACAAATCTACAAATTAAAGAGGAAAATGCAATAGATGCAAAAGAGAGCCTCCAAATCCTATTTTTAGCTAGAGTTAGAGGGAGTATCAAGAAAGGCTTTGTGAAAGAAGGTAGAACCTGAGTTGAGCCTTGAAGGAAGGAAAAGAGAGGATTACATAGAGAGAAATAAGGAGTTCATTCTTGATATGAGAGACACCATGAGCAATGGTCCAGAGATGAATAAGAGCAAGATGAGAATGGGGAATGGAAAGTATTCAAAAGGGAGTAGTATGAGACAAGGCTGGAAAGGTAGACTTGATCCAGAAAAAAAAAAGGCCTTGAAACCTTGAATAAGAGGTTCACACTTTATTTAGGCAGCAACAGGGAGCCACTAAAAGTCTTAAAGTCAAGGTGTGGCGTTATTGGAGCAGTGCATTAGAAGATTAAAGCCATAGTATGAAGAATAGATTGGAGAGGAGATAGAATGGAGACAAGAAGACTGATTAGGAAACTTAATAGTCTGGGCTAGAAGGGGTGAAAAGAAGCAGTTAGAGAGGGCACTAAGCAGAGACAGAATATGAAAAATAATCGAAAGATCTTGGCAAGTGACTGGGTGTGGGAAATGAATTGGCATGAGGAATCAAAGATAACTCTGAGGTTACTAGTGACTCAGTAACTGGGAAGCTATTGGTACCAGCAATAGAAATAAAGAAGGTAGTAGGAGGGACAGGTTTGGGGGTGGGGGAATATATCGATGCCATGGCCAAAGGCAGTAGCCAAGCTGAGAGCAGATGACTGGTTCAGTTCCAAGGAGGAAGATGGGTTGTTTCCAGTGCTGGTAGATGGATCAGCTACCTTTTCTACCCTTAGGTGGCTTGGATCTTTCCCAAAGACAGAGTCAGACTCAGGTGTCCATGGACACCAACCTCAGTTTCCTTATCTGTAAAAGGAGAGTATTGGACTAGTCTAAGCTCCCTTCTGGCTTGAGTCCTATGATCCTATGATTCTGAGAGAAGATTTGCGGGGCTGTCAAGAGTTTGATAGTTACCTGGCAATTAACAGTAAATCATGGGGTATTCCCAAGAAAGATTTCCCGGATGTGGGTGTTACTTCCTGAGTGTACTAACCAACAGGGAGGCTGCTGGGAAATTTATAGGATCACAGATCTAGAGGTGGAAGGGACTTCAGAGGACATCTCCTTTCAAAGAAACAGAGTCTCACGGTGATCAAGCATCTTGCCTAAGATCACACAGGTAGTAAACTTCAGAGGCCTGAACCCAAGTTATCTGACTGTAAGAGTCAGTGCAGAATGACATTGGGCCTAATCAAACAAGATGAAATTTAACAGAGACTGACGTAAAGTCTTCTACTTAGGTCCAAAAAATCAACCTCACAAGTTCAAGATGGCAAAGGTATGGCTAGACGCTAGTCTGTCTAAAAAAGATCTGGGGTGGGGGTGGGGGGCGGTTATTGGACTGCAAATTCAGTTTGAATCATCAACATGATACTGCCACTGAGAAATCCAGTATGGTCTGAGGCGACACAGTGAGAGAGGCCCAGTGTCCAGGACTAAGGAGGGGATATTATTTAACACTTTGTTCTGCCCTAGTCAGTTCATATCTGAGATTCCACGGGCAGTTGTCATGCTATAGTTTAGCAAATATAAGCAAAAAGGGATCTAGACTAAGGCAAATAGGATGGTAAAGGGTCTTGGGCTTGCACCACCTGAGGACTGGTGAAAAGAACTAAGAGCCTTGGAAAGGCAGTGTGTGTAAGAAGATAGCCGGCTGGACCTGGACTTCAGGAGATCTACGTTTAAATCGTGTCTCTGGCTTCTACTAGCTGTGTGAATACAGGCAAGACACTTAACCCCTCTAAAAAGAAATTACAATATCTTTAAAATGGGAATCAATAAAACTTGTAGTATGTATCTCATGGAGCTGTTGTTGACCTTAATATGAGATAATACACATATA
This sequence comes from Vombatus ursinus, assembly GCF_900497805.2. NCBI lineage: Eukaryota > Metazoa > Chordata > Mammalia > Diprotodontia > Vombatidae > Vombatus > Vombatus ursinus. The sequence continues at coordinate 1,154,172 of NW_020954751.1, forward strand.
CATCTTTAGAAAAGTCAACTATTAGTATGAATTGAAAAGAAATGCAATTAGGCTTGATGTTATAATTAGAACCTGCCAAAAGTTCAATAGGATATCAAGAGGTGGCTGGTTCCCCCTCCTCTCTCTGGAGATCTTCAGGAAAAAAACTAGATGACCTGTTGTCAGTTGTGTTGCAAAAGGGTCAGAATAGATGGACTCTGATGTCCTTCTATCTCTAATTCCATGATCTTGTCAGGGATAAACAAAAGTCTATAAAATGGGTATAATAACAACAGCTAACATTTAGATGGCACTTACCATGTGCCAAGCACTGTGATAAGTACTTTTCAATTATCAACTCATTTGATCCTCATAACAACTCTGGGAGGTAGCTGTTATTACTATCCCCATTTTACAGATGAGGAAACTGAGGCAAAGAGTTTAAGTGATTTGCCCAGAGTCACACAGTTAAGAAGTATTGGAGGACAGATTTGAACTCATCTCCTTCTGACTACAGACCCTGGGCTTTATCTACTGCACCCCCTATAACAGCTGTTGTACTGAACTCACAGAGTTGTAAAAATCCGATGAGATATTGCATACTTTTTTTTCAATTTTAATCCTTCTTGACCTCTTTAACACTATTGATTACCATCTCCTCTTGCATAGTCTTTCCTCTCTAGGTTTTCACGACATTATTCTCTCCTTTGCTGGATTTAAAAAAAATTAATACGTTTTGTTTTTAGATTACAAACATTTCCAGATTACCCCCAATCTGATGAGAAGTCTCTTGTAAAATAAAGCAATTATGCGAAATTAACAACACAGTGACCTCATCTGGAAATGCATGCAACATTCCACATCTGTAGTACCCTACCCCCCAACCTCTCTATTTTTAAAAGTATGTTTTAATTAACAGAAATCTGTTTTCTTTCCCTCCCACATTCCATCCTGTGGGGAGAAAGGAGGGGGGGAAAAAAGCAAATGCCTTGAAACAAATATGCGTAGTGAAGCAAAATAAATACCTCCACTGGCTGTATACAAAAATATGTTACTCTTTCTTCACCCTAAATTCATCATACATCTGTAATGGAGAGCATGTTTCACCAGCGGTCCCCTAGAATCATGAATGATCATTTCCATGAACATAGTTCTTAAGCTTTTAGAGTTGTTTGTCTTAACAGTATTGTTATTATATAAATTATTTCCCAAATTTATAATTGATCTTTTACACTTAGGTCTTGTATCCATTTAGATCTTTCCTTAAAGTAGTAAATAGCATATATTCAAAACCAAGAGCTACCATTATGTGTAATGGAAATAAACTACAATACTTCCTAATATATTCAACAGTGAAACAAAGATGTCCATTGTCACCACTTCCATTTGAATAGTACTAGAAATGCTAGTCATTTAAATAATACAAGAAAAAGAAGTTGAAGGAATAATCATAGATATAGGAGAAACAAAATTATCACTTTTGCTGATGATATGATGGTATATTTAAAGAATCCTAAAGAGTCAACTAAAAAATTACTCGAAAACAATCAGTAACATCAGAAAACTTGTAGGATATAAAATAAATCCACTCAAATTATCAGCATTTTTATATAATATCAATAAAACCCAGCAGGAAAAAGGTGGAAAAATTCCATTTAAAATAACAACTGTATAAAATATATGGGAGTCTACCTACCAAGATACACATAAGAACACATAAATACAACTGCAAACTATTGTTTACAAAAGTAAAGACAAATCTAAATAATTGGGAAAATGTTAATTGCTCATGAGTAGGAAGACTATACAAAAAATAACAATATTACGTAATTAATTTACTTTTTCAGTGCCATGCCATTCATACCACCAAAAGACTGCTTAATGGAATCAGAAAAAAAGAATAACAAAATTCATATGGAGACAAAAAAGGTCAAGAATCTCAAGGGCAATAATGGAAAAAATGGGAACAAAGGGGGTCTTTCATCACCAAATTTCAAACTATACTCAAAATAGTCATTCTCAAAAAATTGGTGCTGGTTTAAAAATAGTGGGATCAATCTATGGGACAGATTAGGTAGACAACATGGAGAAAAAATAGATCTTACTGTTGCCTATTATTGTTGAGTCATTTCAGTTGTGTCCAAGTCTTCATGACCCCAGTTGGAGTTCTCTTGGCAAAAGATACTGGAATGGTTAGCCATTTCCTTTTCCAGCTCATTTTATAGATGAAGAAACTGAGGCAAACAGGGTTAAGTGACTTGCCTAGTTAGTAAGCATCTGTCACTGGATTTGAACTCAAGAAGATGAGTCTTCCTGACTCTAGGTGCAGCACTCTACCCATTACTCCTCCTAGCTGCCCTGTCTAGTAACCTAGTATTTGATAAATGCGAAGATGCTACCTACTGAGATAACAAGATACTATCTGATTTAAAAAAAAAAAAAACTATAGGAAAATTGGACAGGATGGAAGAAATTAGATTTCACTTTATATACCAAGATAAACTTCTTTGCTAGATTTCCATATATATCACACTCACTAACTATGGTTGACCTCCAAGGGTCTGTCCTGGGCCCTCTTCTCTTCTACTGTACTGTCTTTCTTGGTCATCTCATCAGTTTCTTTAAATTCAATTAATAGCTCCATGGAGATGATTCTATCAGAAGCAGTTATGTGGCACAGTGGATCTTGGAGTCAGGAAGACCTAGATTCAAATCCAGCCTCAGATATTACTAGCTGTGTGACCCTGGGCAAGTCACTTAGTCTTTATCTGCCTCAGAATCCTCAACCATAAAGTGGGGATAATAATAGTACTTACCTCCCAGGGTTGTATTTGTAAAGTGCTTGGCACTTAACAAATCCTTGCTGACTGACCAATTGACTTGGCAAACCATAAATGTATAAATATATATTATTCTCATTTGATATTATTATCTTTGAGGGCAGACACTATTTTGTTTTTGTCTTTGTGTTCCAAGCACCTGGCATAATGCCTGGCACATAATAGGTCCTTGGATATTTATGGGGGCAGCTAGGTGGTACAGTGGATAGAGCATTGGCCCTGAAGTCAGGAGGACATGAGTTCAAATCCATCCTCAGACCAGACACTTGAAACTTACTAGCCGTGTGACCCTGGGCAAGTCACTTAACCCCAATTGCCTTAAAAAAAAAAACCCAGATATTTATTGGATTGATATAAAATTGATCCAGGTGGCCCCAGAGTTCTCTTGAGCCTTTGGGATTCTGTAATCTAAACTTTCTATCCTCTCCAGTGCTCTGTTCACAGAAAATCCTTAATCGGTATTTGCTGAATTAAAGTGAATTGAATTCATTCCCCAAGTCTCCACACCATCCTTAGCTTCTAAAAGATTAGGAAAGAATTAGCTTCAGGATCCAATGTCAGAGTTCATGCGTCTTTCCAAAGGCTCCTAATTGACAACCAAGAATCCCTTTGGGTCCAGCCAGGGAGAGCTTGGCTTTAAATGTGTTTCTAACCTGAGATGTAGATATGTTTAAACCAGTGGCAGGAAATTCAATCCTGTGCTTTATTGTTAAGCCATCAAACTCATAGGCCTACACAATGAAATAGGGAGGGAGGTTATAAAGCCGCCCAAACTGGTGGAAGACATTACATTGTCTCCATTAGATAGATATTGGCATCCTATGGGCCATTCACTGTTTCCCCTCCAGACTCCTAACAACAGAAATGAGAGCTCCAAACAGGATGCAGAATTAATGAGACCAGTCTCATGACCAGTGAAATCTTTTCCACATTTAGGTTAGTTAAAGGCCCTCCATCACCGCTCAAAATGCAATAAAGGCTAATAGCAATATTATCCGATGCTGGGACCCACACTTTGCAGGCTCTCTAAGGAGTAGCAAAGGGGCAACGGTTTTTAAAGCTGTCTCCCAGCAAAATGTGGATGACTGAGAACTCTTTTTGTCATGTAACAAACCAGGGGTGACAAAGAGGCATCATCACTGCATTTACAGCTGGACTATCCATCATTCTGTATCTGGGCCCATTTACCTCACCTTACCAAGTCTCAGTTTCAGCATCTATGAATTAGGTGTAATGAAATTTACATTGTGAACTTCACGAAGTCGTTGAAAGGATATGTGATTTGTAACCCTGGAAGTGTAATAAAAATGTGAGTTATTTTTATGTTCAGAGAATGAATTGGATGAGACCTAGTTTCAGGGTACAATGGTTAGAGAGCTGAGTCTGGAGTCAGGAAGATATGAGTTCGAATCTAGCCTCAGTCACTCACTAGTTGCATCACCCTGGGCAAATCACCTAACTTCTTTCTGCCTCAGTTTCCTCATCTATAAAATGGGAATAATAATACCACCTTCCTCCCAGTATTGTTAGGATTAAATGAGATGATAATAATTGTAAAGTGCTTAGCACAGTGACTGGCACATCGTAAGTGTGATACAAGTGTGGCTATTATTAGATATTTGTTGTTGGTATTGTTCAGTTGTTATCAGTTGTGTCCAACTCTTTGTGACCCCATTTGGGGTTTTCTTAGGATAGATGCTGAAATGGTTTGCCAATTTCTTCTCTAAATCATTTTATAGAAAAGTAAACAGAGGCAAACAGGGTTAAGTGACTTGCCCAGGGTCACACAGCTAGTAAGCATCTGAGACCAGATTTGAATTCAGGAAGATAATCTTCCTGACTCCAGGCCTGGCGTTCTATCCACTGCTCCACCTAGCTGCCCATTATTAGCTATTAGAGAGCCTTTAACCTAACATTCTCGTTTTATAGATTAGGAAACCAAGGTCTGGACAGCTAGGGTGTACAGTGGATAGAGCACTGGGCTTGGAATCAGGAAGACTCATCTTCCTGAGTTCAAATTTGGCCTCAGTCACTTACCAGCTATGTGAACCTGGGCAAGTCACTTAACCCTGTTTGCCTCCGTTCCTCATCTGTCAAGTGATCTGGAGTAGGAAATGGCAAACCAGACCAATATCTATGCTAAGAAAATCCCAAAATGGGGCCACATAGAGTCAGACACTACTGAAATGACTGAACAGCAACAAATGGAGGTCTAGAGAAAAGGAAGTGATTTTCCCAAAGTCACACGGGTAGCAAATAATAAAGCCAGGGTTTCTACCCAGATCCTCCATCTCCAATGAAGTCATCTTTACTATATACCACGTTACCTTCCAGATTACTATTTGTATATGGGCTAGTAAAAATTTTTAAAAAGTGGAAAAGAAAAAACAGCAAGACAGAGGTTTGAATCTTTTTGCTCCCCTTCTTTTTTTTTAATTTTTAGGCAATTGGGGTTAAGTGACTTGCCCAGGGTCACACAGCTAGTAAGTGTCGAGTGTTTAGTCTGAGACCAGATTTAAACTCAGGTCCTCCTGACTTCAGGGCTGGTGCTCTATCCACTGTGCCACCTAGCTACCCTATCTGCTCCCCTTCTTGTATGGCTTCCACTTTCCCCACACTAAACTCCTCCCCTTGCTTACCCTTGTCTATCCTTTTCTCATCTTCTCTCCCCTTACCCTCCTCAAAGTACCCAGGCCTCTCATGCTTGACTACCAGAGATTCAGAAGCATCTGACAAAACTTCGTCCCATTATATTTGGAGTAACTTAGGAGCTAGGGACAGGATCTCCCAATGTCAGAGCTGAAAAGGAGCATGGTGGCCAATTCATCCAACTGACCCCTAAATAAGAATCCATACCAACAAAAATAGTCATATAGCTAGCATTCATGTAGTGCCTCGATTATAGTCATATAGCTACCATTTATGTAGTGCTCCAAGTTTAAGCAGTGTCTTATGTACATTATCTAACGGGTCATTGAGACTTTACTTCTGAGAAGGGGCAGCCCACTCCCCCCAGTCCACTACACTTTGGACTTTTTGGAATTGTTGACAATCTTTTCTTTGCATTGGCCTAGATTTATCTCTCTGCAATTCTACCCAATGGCTCCTGAAGCCATGCCAAGCACGTCTACTCTCTCTTCCATAGCTGACGAATTCTATCATGCACCTCCCTAAGCCTTAGCTTCTCAAAGCTAAACATGTCTATTTTCTTCCAATGATTCATGCATGGCATAATCTTGAGGCCCTTCACCATGCTGATTGCTTCCCATGAGGGGACCCCCATCCTGAGGGATGCACTTTGAAGTTGCCTATCATTTTAAGAATGTGTCTGATACAAGCATGGTGGCATTGAATTAAAAAGTGGTTCCTCCCCTGTATCCAACAGGCACTGTGGGACATATCTGTGCATTAGACTGGTGCTATTGACCCAGTGTGCCCAGTCAGAAGGTTTTCTATGTCAGAGGAGCCAGGAGTGCCAGAGGTGCATGACTCAATGAATACTTGAGTAATGACACTTGTACAGGGAAGGGAGTGGGAATGAGTGGGAGCTCCCGCGTTGGCTGAGGAGGGGGTTGTGCAAGACTGTGCTAACAGCACCACAATCAGAGCATCCATCGGGAAATCAGAGTCCAGGAAGAGCTCCAGGATCTGGCTCATTCACCACAGGTGGTCAGCCAGCATCAGCCTCATCGGGGGAGGGCTGGCAGAAGGCTTGACTCTGTTCAGCCAGGGTAACAACACAAGAAGACTGCACTTGTGGATGCTTCTGAGGTGAAGGATCATGAGATCACCCCCTCATTTTACAGATGAGCCAACTGAGGCCCAGAGAAGTGATTTGCCCCAAGTCACAAGGTCATAGTTGGGCAGCTAGGTGGCACCATGGTGCATAGAAAACCAGGCCTGGAGTCAGGAAGATGGAGCTTCCTGAGTTCAAATCTGGCCTTGGATACTTAGTAGCTGTGTGACCCTAGGCAAGTCACTTCACCCTGTTTGCCTCAGTTTCCCATCTGACAAGACTGAACAACAACAACAAAAACAAACAACAAAATAGAGATAATAATGCCTGTAGCACATACTTCACAAGTTTGTGGGAATGCTCGAATGAGATAATGTATGTGATAATAAAAACTAACATTTGCACAGTTCTTTAAATTCTGCAAAGTGATTTACAAATATTATCTCATTTGATCCTCACAATAACCCTGGGCAGTGTTGTTGTTTAGTTGTTTCAGTTGTGTCCGACTCTTGTGACCCCACTTGGGGTTTTCTTGGCAAAGATGCTGGAGTAGTTTGCCATTTCCTTCTCTAGCTCATTTTACAGATGAGGAAACTGAGGCAAACAGCTAAGTGACTTGCCCAGGGTCACACAACTAATAAGTGTCCAAGGGCATATTCGAACTCAGGAAGATGAGTCTTTCTGGCTCCAGGCCCAGCACTCTATCCACTATGCCACCCAGTTGCCCCATAGGAAGTAGATGCTATTATTATTCCCATTTTACAGATGAGGCAACTGAAGACCCAAGGACACACAAGTACTACAGAATAAAACAGGATTTGAAACAAAGTCTTCTGACTTGAAACCCAGCAGTTACTATGCTGTTGCCTCTCTGAGAATATCCCAGATGGGAAACATTTAAGAGTAACTCTAGACTGTAGCACTATGACTGGTGCTTTTACTAGAAAAAGAGGAAGAGGAAGAGGAGGAAGAAGAAGAAGAAGAAGAAGAGGAAGAAGAAAAGAAGAAGAAGAAAAGAAGAGGAAGAAGAAGAAGAAGAGGAAG
>NW_020954751.1:1162004-1165323 GCF_900497805.2 Vombatus ursinus
AGAGGAAGAAGAAGAAGAAGAAAAGAAGAGGAAGAGGAAGAAGAAGAGGAAGAAGAGGAAGAAGCAGCAGCTGGTGGAAAAGATATTAGCCACTATGAACCCAAGTGTGCTTCTTCATCTCCATCCACCTTTATGAGAATGCTCTATGCTGAAGTGGAGGGAGTCCTGAATGAAAACATGAAAAGCAGTACAGGCAGGCTTGTACAGATGGTGTTTTCTAGCATACTACATCTTGGCATCCTTGGCCCAGCTTGCTTCAACATTTTTATCAGTGATTTGGATGGAGAGAAAGATGAATGCCTATCAGATTTTCAGATTTTACGCAGACAGTCTAGCTCAGGGGTGGGGAAGATTTTTTTTTTCTTTTCTCAGATAGCTGGTAGCACCGTTGATAGAACACTGGGCTGGAATTAGGTAGACTTGAGTTCAAGTCCAGCCTTAGACATAAAGCTACAAGAATTACCTGACACCTTTGATAACAGAATGAGAACTTGATAACTAATTAAATTGTAAAGATAGATATAAAATATTATGCATGGATCAAAAAACAATTGCACAAGTGTAGAGTGGGTGAGACATATTTAGACAGAGATTCATGGCAAAAGATCCTGGGGGTTTTAAAGGACTTCAACTTGAAAATGAATAATGGTATCACCTAGCAGCCTAAAAGCTGTTATATTCATTGTACCTCAGAGAGATCCCCCTATACTCAGGCCTCGGCTACTAGGTGGTGCCATAGTGCACAGAGCACTGAGCCTTGAGTCAGGAAAACCTGAGTTTACATCCAGCCTCAGACACTTACTTACTAGCTGTGTGACCCTAGGAAAGTCACTTAACCTCTGTCTGTCTTAGTTTCCTCAACTGTAAAACAGGGATAAGCATAGCCCAAGTTGTAAGAATCAAAATTATTTTGTAAATTGGTAAAAAAAAAAAAAGTGCTTAGCACAGTATCAGGCACATAGTAGGAGTTATATAAATTCTTATTCCCCCCCTCCTTTTTATATCAAGCCCCAAACTTCTTCACTGCAATTTTTCCTGTTAGTCCTAGTTTTGCTTTCTGGGAGACCAAGCAGAAGAAGTCTAATCCCTCTCGTACATGAGAGCCTATGAAATCTTTGAGGAGAGCTCTCTTTTGCCTCCAAAGTCTTCTCTTCCCCATGCTCCATATCACCCACAATCAGTTCCTGTATGGCGCAATCTCATGCCCCTTCACAATTCCTAGTCATCCTCTTCCAGAGATCCTCCATCTTCCTAGTTTCCCTCCTCGAATGCAGTTCCCAGACCGGAACATAAAACAGATGTGGCCTCACCAGGGTAGAGTACTGCAGGGTTATTAATACCTCCCAACTTTTGGACATTAAGCCTCTCAACTCAGGTTACTCTACATTGGTTATTTTTGGCTGTGACCTCTCATTAGTGACTCATAAAGTCAATGAAAACCCCAAATATTTTTCTCACCTGAACTGCTATCTTAAACAAGCCTCCTTCCTCTTTGTACGAGAAAAAATGATTTTGCCAACCCAAATATAGGACTTTGTATTTCTATTAAATTTCATCTTATAGATTTAGCCTGTCAACATCTACTTGCCAACTTAATAAGTATGCTATCTATGCCCCCATCCTAACCAATGAAGATCACAGGACAAATGAGAGGTTGCTTGATTTGTTCATTGAACACCTCCCTCCAAGTTGACATCAACTCATTCCAAATCCACTATCATATTCTAGCTACATGTCCTCATATTGCTCACAAGAATGGTGAAAGATTTTATAAAATGTTTTGCTTAAACCTAGGTGAACCATATCAACAGCATTTACCTTATCTGACAGTCAGATGTTCTCAAACTTATTTTGGCCTGTGACTCCTTTTCAATAAAAAAATTACTCAGCCTCCGTCTGGAAATCTACTTTCTTTAATCTTTTAATGTTTTTTTTTATTTTAAATTTTAAATTTAGAAATTTTTTGAAATTTCAAACTACTACCACCCTCCTGGATTGTTCCAGAGCCCCCCAGGGGGTGGTTTTGCCCACTTTGAGAACCTATGTTAGATATCCTGTCCAAAAAGAAAATGGTGTTATCTATTCTTCAATAAGTCATGCTGGTTTTTAATAATCATGATTCTTCTTATTAAATATTCATCCATCATCCCTTAAATAATATGGTCAAAAATTTTATTAGAGACAGAAGTCAAGTTCACCAGCCCATCCACTCTTCATCAAGGATACACACGATACCAGGGGACACAATCAAAGATCTTCAAAGAAAGCCACCCAGATACCCAGGCTCCCCAGACAGCACTGCTGAGTCATGACCAGCTCTCACCTAGCTTCTTCATTCTACCTCCTATCAATACATGTAACTAACTCATTTAAATCCAATGTATGCATGAGTTAAGACATCACCCCATGACGTCACTGGTCCTCTTTGAAAAAGAAGGACAAACAACAACATTTAACTCTACTGTCACATTATGAGGTCCAGTGTAGGAACTCCATCCCAGGAACATTGGCTCTCCTTGTCCACAGGGAACCTCTAATTGGGAGAGAAGCTGTTCCCCTCATTAGAACATAAACAACTTGTATGAACTGATGCAGAATGAAGTCAACAGAACCAGAACAATTTATTACAATAACAACATTGTAAAATCAAACCTGGAAAGACTTAAGAAGATTGATCAATGCAATGACCAACCATGAATCAAGAGGACTGAAGCATGACGCATAATAATACACACTTCCTGACACAGAGAGGTGATGGGCTTAAGATGCAGAAATACATACTACATACACACATGTACACACACACACACAAAACATATATATATATATATATATGGTCATGGCCAATGTAGTCATTTATTTCACATGGCTGTATATTTGTTACAGGGATTTTTTTTTCTTTTCTTTTTCTTTTCTGAGGAGTGAGAGAAGTAGGAGAGAGAGAAAATAGATTTTTGTTCATTAAAAAATAACAAAATTAAGTGAAAAACAAAAAACTATTAGCAGCCGCTATTGCTTTCCTGCTCCTACAGCTCATCTTCTCTGCTTCCATAAGCATGATAACGTTAGGAAAAAAATTCTCAAATTTGGAGCAAAAACTGCCAAGCCTCTATTCTGTCCTCTGGCCTTCCATCTCTTGTATGCCCAGATACAGCAGCCAGGGCAGTAACATTCTTAGGGAGTCTACTTTACCCTGGCAAGGATCTCTTTTATTTTTTCTCATATGCTATATGTGTTCACTGAAGTTCTGAAAGGTCACCTTTCAATTGTAGTGTGTGTGTGTGTGTGTGTGTGTGTGTGTGTGTGTGTGTGTGTGTGT
>NW_020954751.1:1165333-1183454 GCF_900497805.2 Vombatus ursinus
TGTGTGTGTGTGTGTGTGTGTGTGTGTGTGTGTGTGTGTGTGTGTGTCTTTTCCGGTTTCTTCTTCTTGTATAATGCTTCTCTTTCTGTGGTAGGTACCACCGATGGTTTTACTTCAGGCCATCGAAACATAACAAAGCTATCACTGTTCCCAGGAAAGAATCTCTTAGAAAGCAAATGGCAGTTAACCGAGCCTTGGTTCCCCTAGTAGGAAACAATGGATGCTGGGACCTGTGGTGAACTATTGTGAAAGTAATGAGACTTTGCCCCAGGGAGGCAACCTTAGATTCCTCTCTCCCTTGGTGATCTCATCCATTCCCCTGGGTTCAATGATCAGATCTATACAAATGACTCCCAAATCTACATAACCAGGTGTAGTCCCTTCCCTAGTGTTCATCACCAATCACCTCTTGGAACCTTGAACTCAACCAAGTCTCAATCAGGCGCCATGTTCTTCTGACAAATCTACCTCCACAACACTTGCTTATCTCCCTCCCCTCTTCTACACTTAGGTCACTGCCACCCCCCTTCAGACCATCATCATTGCTCACCTAGACAACTGGAGCAGCCTCCAGACCCCTCTCCCTGCTTCCAGTCTCTCCCTTCAATAATTCATCCTCCACATAGCTGCCAAAATCATCTTCTGAAAGGCTCAGATGGGATTGTTGTGACCCAAAGGCTTTCAATGGCTCTTACAGCAAGGATAAAATGAAAAGTCCTTAGCTTTGCCACATAAAGAACTCCACTATCTAGATACCATACACCTTTCCAGACTTATTTAGCATTATGTTTTAGGGAGGGTAGTTCTGAGAGGTGAATCAGATAACTGGAGAAACAAGTATTTTTAACAAAGGTTTTGATAAAGTATCTCATGTAATTGTTGTGGGGAAAAATGGAGGAATGGGAGCTAGATGATAACACAATTAAATGGATTTGGAACTGAAAGATTGGATTCAGAGTCATTGTTAAAATGGCTAAGGTAACATTTAATGGGCAGCTAGGTGGACAGAGCACTGGGCCTGGAGTTAGGAAGACTCATCTTTCTGAGTTCAAATCTGGCCTCAGACACGTACTAGCTATGTGACCCTGGGCAAGTCACTTAACCCTGTTTGCCTCAGTTTTCTCATCTGTCAAATAAGCTGGAGAAGGAAATGGCAAACCACTCCAGAATCTTTGTCAAGAAAACCTCAAATGGGATCACAATAAGTTGGATACAACTGAACAACAATAACAACATGTAATAGGGGTAAATGCAAAGTATTGTATTAGGCTTGAAAAAATTTACTTCAAATAGAACATAAGATGAAGCATGGTGAGATAGCAGTTTGCCTAAAAAATATCTTTGGGTTTTAGTGGGCTACAAGCTCCCCGTAAGCCTGTATGATAGCCAAAATAAAAACCAATGTGACCTTGAGAGGCATTAAGAAACTCACTGCCTCCAGAAATAAAGGAGTTGAAAGGCCCAGTGTACCCTGTTCTGACCATGTAGGACCATAGGTCCAATGTTGAGAGCCACCCCAGAGATCATTGCATTCAAGGCCCACATTTTACAGGAAAGGCCTAGGAAGGCAGGTCACCTGGGTAGGAAGCATCTGAGGAGAGGAGAGTGTTTAGTTCTAGAGACTATAGTTTAAGAAAGATGTTGATAAGCTGATGAGAATGCAGAGGTCAGCCAGGATGGTGAAGAACATTCTATGTCTTATGAGGACTGGTTGAGGGAACTGGCAAGTTTTAGCTTAGAGAAGAGAAAACATTGGGGGAAAGAGGTGAGAGGGAGGAAGACAAATTAGGCTTGTATCATTTGACCCCAGAGGGTAGAGCTCAGAAAAATGGGGAAAAGTAGAAAAGAGGTACATTTAACTTGATGTCAGAAATAAATTCCTATTGTTCATAGGAATGGACTGCCTCTGGAGGTTGGAGGTAGGAAGTACTCCTCCTTTGAGCTAGACCCTCATTTTTTGGAGTATGTTGTAGTGATTTTTCTTGTGCATGCGTGAGCAAGTGTGTGTGTGTGTGTGTGTGTGTGTGTGTGTGTGTGTGTGTGTAAGAGAGAGAATGAAAGAGAAAGAGAGAACGAGAGAGGGAGAAAGAATGAGAGAGAGGAAGACAGAAAACAAGAGAGAGGAAGGGGGAGGGAGGGTGTGTGTGTGTGTATGTGTGTGAGCAGTGTCATGTAGGAGAAAGAGCACTAGACTTGGAGTTGAGAAGACGTGAGATCAAATCCTACCTCAGACACTTATTAGCTGTGTAAGCCTAGGTAAATCACTTATCTCTCTGTGCTTCATTTCTCATCTATAAAATGAGGGAGTATTATTCCATGAACTTGAAGGTTCCTTCCAGCTCTAAAACTATACTCTATGGGGCAGCTAGGTGGCACAATTGGATAGAGCTCTGGGCCTGAAGAAAGAAAGACCTGAGTTCAAATGTGACCTCAGACATTTACCAGCTGGATGACCTTAGGCAAGTCACCTAACCCATTTACCTCAGTTTCCTCAACTGTAAAATGGGGGTAATAACAGCAGCTACCTCTCAGGGTTGTTGTGAGGATCAAATGATATAAAATTGTAAAGAGCTTAGCATAGTGCCTGGCACATAGTTGGCGCTTAATAAACATTTATTAATTGATTCTGAAACAGAGAAGGTCAGAAGTTAGAAGCCAAGAACCCCTCTCTCCGTACATATTTACTCAGACTTTTGAGGTTAGGAAGCTAAAGAAGCCACCCTTTAAACAGTCACAAAGCCCTCCCGAGTTGAGGCTTCTTTAAGAACAGGGCAGGCCTGAGAGAACTTTCACCAGGTTTTAAACTTCCTACCTCATCCCTCCTTTTGGAGCTCCCCACTGTTTTTATTGACCTAAAAAGGGCCCTGCCCTGCCACTCCCCACGTATCTCATCACTACCAGTTTACCGACTGACCACACCTCTGTCTCACTTCTGTCACCTGTTGGGCTCACCCAACCAGGTGAAATCCTCACTCTTGCTTCTTCCCTTCCCAGCCCTGACTTGTTTCTCCTCCTGCTCCTCCCACCCCTACCCCTCAGCATGGTTTGTACTCTGCCGACTTTCACCCACCACGAGGCTCCAAATGCCAACCCACGCCCTTGCCACAAACAGCATCACGACTGTCCCTGCCCCTACACTCTGGCCTCTGCTTTTCTCTCTCAGCTGCCCTTTTGAACGGAAATAACAAACGACCCCCCCAATTGTTCCTGACCTCTATTCTAAACAAATATATGTATGTGTGTGTATATGTATATACATATGTATGTGCATACATATACAGTGTTCAGCCTAAATATAAAGATAACAAATATATATATGTGTGCATGTGTATATATTGTAATCCTTTAAAGTAAGCAAAACAGTTTGCTCTCTATAGCCCTGAGAGGAAGGTAGCCTCCAAATTATTCTCTGCCCTCAATATTAGTAATAACTAATAATAAATTATTATATTATATATAATTATCTTGTGATATATACAACTATATACAATCATATGATATATTATTATATAATACATGATAGATTATAATATAAAAATTATACATTTTGCTAAAATAATAAACAATAAATTAATAAATATGGTGCTCTGAGACTTACAAGGACCAGGTAAGGCAGATCCTACAAGTCCTATCCCCATTTTACAGATGATAGAACCATAGAATCCAAAACATGCACCTGGAAGGGACCTCAGAACCCAAATATTCTAGCCACTTCATTTTACAGCATGTCCCAAAAGTTTTAGTGTGGTCTTCAGCTTTTATAGCCTAAATGAAATATAAGCTTTCGTAGCCTAAGACTGCACTAAGACTTTTGGGACACCCTCCATAAATCAGAAAATTGGGATTTCAGAAAGGTTCAGTGACTCTGCTCACATGTCACCCAGCTAGAGGTGTTAGAGCTGTGATTCCAATCCAAGTTTCTTGCTGCTACACGATCCTACCCTCCACTGACCTCACCGCTTCTAAATGAGATCAATCCAACAGAAGCATATGCATGGACTCAGTTTCTGGATCTCTCCCATCCCCCACAGGCCAAATGCAAAGTCAATCGGTTAGGAAGGCCTGGGTATAATGGATAGAGAACCAGCCATGGAGTCAAGAAGACAGGTCCTGAAGTCCTGCCTCTGGCCCTTCCCTACCAGGGCTGGGTGACTGTAGACAAGTGCTCCTGGGAAGAGAGTGGGTGTAATCTGCCTTGGAAGAGGGAGTTTCCATACTGGTTTGGTTGTTCACTACATCAATGAGATCACAAGTCTGCTCCAAGTATTCCTGTCCTGTTGCTTCTTGACTCAGCCCAGGATTAGTAATCAGAAGACCTAAAGCCTGGTCTGAATTGTACCACTTCTTGGCTACGTGGCCTGGGACAAGGCCCTTCTTACCTCCAGGCCTCTGTTTTTCACCTGTAAAATCAGAAAGTTGGACTAGACATAAGAATATAGAATCATAGACTGAGAGTTAGAAGGGACTTTAAGAGTTAACGCTCTCACGCCATCCAACCTTTTCATTTTAGAAGGGAGAAGATGAAGGCCCAGAGACATCAAATTCTATGAACGTAAGTCACTAAATCACTTAACCTTTGGAGCCTCAGTTTCTTCCTCTATAAAACAGGAGCAATAATATTTGTGCTGCCTACCTCACGACACCCCTGTGCCTGTGAGGCTCAAGGATGGAATGCAGGTGGAAAAATGTACCCCCATGAAGCAAGCACTCTCTAAAAGTGAATTATTATTATTATTATTATTATTATTATTGCATTTGTATCAGGAGAGGAGGTGGAGACAACTCTGGTAACATCATCGCAGCAGGTATCCTTACAGATGATTGTGTGAAATATTATAAAAAGCTATAAAATGTGTTTGTTTCACTGGGGACAGGCCCAACTGCACCCTGGACTGTCAGAGATATGATAAAGGCCTAATTCCAACGTGTTCAGCCCTGCTCAAAGGAGCTTGGGGGGATAGGGAAGGGAAGTAGAAAGGAAGCAGTGAATAGGTGCGGCCAGGGGATTTCTTGAGTTTGTAAGAGGAAAGAGGAAAGTTCAGAATGAAGAAATAAATCCTTTGACCGAAAGGAAGGGAAAGTTCCCTGACACAGCTTTTCTGGTTAGGGTTCAATGATACATGCTGCTTTTCACCTTCCTTGTAAGATTTAAGACATGCTGACTCACTAGACTGGGAGATAGCTCCTGTATGCAGGAAGGTCAGGTTCTAAGCCCAGGAGCCCTGTCTGGGATCTAAATGTTGAATTCTGGGATGCTGGGGGCCAAGGAGAGATTCTGACACAGTGTGCTCCAGGAAACCTCCCTCCTATCGGTTCCCCTTCTCTCCACCCACATAATCACCACCCCATTTCAGGCCCTCATCACTTCTGGCCTGGACTATTGCAATAACCTTCTAATTGGTCACCTTGCCTTCGTTCTCTTCCCCCTTTCCACAACACCCTCCACAAAGTTGCCAAAATGGTTTTCCTAAAGCACCAAAGGTTCCAATGGTCCCCAAATTGCCCTTAGGACACAGTACAGTTCCTCTGTTTGGCATTTATAGCCCTTCAGAATCTTGATCTGGCCTGTACGTGACTTCCCTTCATGCACCCAGCTTCCTTTGAGTCTCATCTTCTGCAAAAATACCTTTCCCAATCCTACTCAGTCTTGGTACTTTCCTCTGAGACCTCTCCCAGTTTATCTCAATTGTATATATCTTTCTGGTATTTAATTGTTTGCATGCTATCTCCTCCATTAGACAATGAGCTATTTGAAAACAAGGATCAGTTTTTGTTTGTTGGCTTGTTTTGGGGTTTTTTTTTTTGGTTTTTTTAACCTTTCTTTGGATTCCCCAACACTTCGCACAGTACTTGGCACACAGTAGATACTTAATAAATACAAGTTACCTGATTGACCTTCTGTTCCTGTCAAATTGATCTCCATGCTGTTCACTGAACAGGACATTCTATCTCCAGCTTCTGAATCTTTGCATGGGGCTGATCTCTATGGGGACCGAGCATCCACCTAGAAGTATCTTTCTGACCCAAGAACTCCCTGACGGTGTCACTCTCCAGCTGGTCCCGTCTCTCTCAGGCAAATGGTAAACAGCATCACTGCTTAATACAACTGAGATGACCACACAGACCCCTCCTGATTCTCAAGGCCATCCTGTCCAAACCTCTTTAGGGCAAGGAAAGGACAAGGAGACCTGTGACCCGATTCCTCTATTTGTAGGTGTGATTTCAAAGCCTTTCTTGGCCAGACATCTCCCCTGCTCAGAATTAAATGAGTTTTAAAAAGAAAAACAACATTCTGACTGCTTTCAATACTACAATCCAGCAGAGCCATTCAGTTGTTTTTCTCACTGTCTATATAGAGAGAAAGTGACTTAGCCTAAGTATAACATGGAATCAAAATTTAATTAACTAAGAGAACCAATCCAGATAATTTAATTCCCCCAAAAGCTGGTTTTCACCCCCCCCCTCCCTTTCCCCCCCCCCCCCCCCCCCCAATGGGATTTTCTGGGCCTGATTTATCTGGCTTATTTCCTTAACTCTCCAAGTCTCACCAATATGATCACAGCCCGAAGCTACATGGAGAAAATAATTTCCTTAATCTAATAATAGCTCACATTTATATAACACTCTTAGGTTTACAAAAGTTTTTTTCCTCTCAATAACCCTTAGAGACAGGTTGCCATCCTTTGTCCTAAGTAATAACAATTCAAGTTTCCATAGTGCCGTTGTAGGTAGTAGAAATAGAATTAGCCTTATTTTCAGATGAGAAAACAGTGTCAGAAAGGTTAAAATGACTTGCTCAGGGCCACACAGTCAGTTTATGGTAGATGTATGGGGCATGAACTTGGGTCTTTCTAATTCCCTGGGCCAAACATCCTCACCTAGACCTCATTTTCCAGGAATAAGAGGCAAGTTTTATATATTCAGCTTTAAACTTACAGAATTAGCTTATTTGTAGAACTGAAATCTCAAGGTTAAAGAATTGAGATGGGAGTATAACATGGTAGACAGTGTGGTACAATGGGAAGCATACTGGATTTGAAATCAAAGGGCCTGGGTTCAAATGCT
Organism: Vombatus ursinus; assembly: GCF_900497805.2. Lineage (NCBI taxonomy): Eukaryota > Metazoa > Chordata > Mammalia > Diprotodontia > Vombatidae > Vombatus > Vombatus ursinus. The sequence continues at coordinate 1,172,399 of NW_020954751.1, forward strand.
GGATCTTCCATTTACCACCTCTATAAACATAGGCTCCTTGACCTTCCTGGGCCTCAGTTTCCTCATCTGTAAAATGAAGAAATTTAACTGACATTAAAGGTCTCTTCCAGCTCTAAATCTATTAAACTATGGGCTAGGACAGAATTTAACCAACAAAGCAAAATATTAGGAAACAGCTGTCATTTAAAATGGAAAATGAGGGCCCCTGGAGACTTTAAAGTTTATCTTGCCAACCTCCTTATTCTATGGATGAGGAAACCTGAGGCCCAGAGATAGTTACTGAACTGGAAGACTTACTCAAATACATGAAGAAGCTGTGATTTCAACATTTATGGACTTCCCTAGGCAGGCACTCCCTCCACCAATACAGATAGCAACTATCTATGACTTCAGAGACAAATCCTAGGGGAAGGAGAAGGGAGGAAAGAGAACAATCTTTTATTAAGTCCCTACTATGTGCCAGAAACTGTGCTAAATACTTTACACATATATTATCTCATTTTAATCTCATAATAACCCTAGGAAGTAGGTGACATGATTATCCCCATTTTATAGCCAAGGAATTTGAGGCAGGCAGAGGTTATGTGACTTACCCAGGGTTACACGGCTAGTAATGTCTGAGACTAGATTTGAACAGGGGTCTTCCTGACTTTGGACCCTCTATCCACTGTGCCACCTACCAGCTTAGGGAGTTGCTGGCGATAGATGGAGGTTAAATGAATTATCCAGAACCATATAACCTGTATCAGGGACAGAATTTGAACCCAGCTCTTTCTGACCCCAAACTCAGGACTCTCTCCAATATGCCATCATTTAATAGCCTAGATAAATGGAAAGCTTGCCATTTTAAAGCTTATGAGGGGAAAACAAAGAATCAGACTGAACAAAATATTATTTCAGCTTCATCTTAGTTTGGAAAAAAATTGATGAGTACTCAATAGTTTTAGAAAACATAGTATCTTTGGAGACAGGGAGGCTAAGGGTTGGCTTTTTTTTTTCAGCTGCTTCACTGGGTATTTGGAAGAGAAAGTACTTGGATCAGTTCTTGGGACAGCAACACCTCACAGACCTGGTATCATGGTATATTTCATGCCTCATAAAGGAATCCTTCTAATAACTGAAGATTTAAGAACCAACTTTTTTTTATTCCAATGATTTTTGATAGAAAATGTTTTAAAATATATCCTACCCTTCCCTCCCTTCCTAACCAGAGTCCACTGAACCTACGAAATTTGACCTTTCCTTAAGGAGTACAAGTCATTATTATGAACATAAGTTACTGTTCCCTGCTCTAATACAGTAACACTTTGGGAGCTTATGGAAATCTGTAGGGACATTTGACCTTAGACTCATTGGCCCCAGGCTGCTGTTCTTTTTGAGTCTTTATTTCATTTTCCTACCTCCTCCCTCAATGTCAGGGTCCGAAAATCATAAGTATAACCCAAGTCCCAAAGAAGATCAATGCCCTATAGCCTTGTTAAGGGGAAGGGGTGGAGTTGCCGAGAGTGAAAGAGAGAAGTCTTCAGTTTCTTCTTTTCCATCAGGTCTCCTGAGCCGTTTCGGGTGCTTCTGACTTCCATATTCCAGAGAGAAGATGAAAAATGCCAACCCTACTACAGGTGCTGAAGAGACAATAAGACTCTGGGAAGAAGCTGACGTGAGAATGGTTAGAAGCCTTCATCATGTTCCTAGCCCTCTGCTTGCAATACAAGAGACCAGGGAATTTCCCCCTACATGAGATCTGGGACTCCCTTTCTTGGTTTAGCTGCTTCACCTCCTTCTCCTGTGCATACTTTCTCTGACTTCTATTTTGCTACTAACTTGGATAAATGGGTTTCTTTGCTACCTGCTATGTGTTTGCCCATTGTGGAACAGGTATTTGGTGGGAAGGAAGTCAAGCTTTAGATAGAGAGCTTGGGTTCCTCCTTTCCCCATTAAGAAATAGTCATCAGGAAAAAAAAAAAAAAAGATGGGGCAGCTAGGTGGAGCAGTGGATTGAGCACTGGCCCTGAAGTCAGGAGGACCTGAGTTCAAATATGAGCTCAGACCAAACACTTGATGCTTACTAGCTATGTGACCCTGGGCAAGTCACTTAACCCCAAATGCCTAAAAAAAAAAAATAAAATAAGAAAAAGTCATCAGGGGAGAAGCTAGGTGGTACAGTGAATAGAGCACTTGCCTTGGAGTCAGGAGGACCTGAACGGCCTCAGACACTTGACACTTACTAGCAGTGTGACCCTGGGCAGGTCACTTACCCCTATTGCCTTGCAAAAAAAAAAAAAAAGAGTGATCAGAAGTTTAGCCTGAATCTTAAAATCATATCCTCTAGTCTAACAATATTTAAGGGAGTAAATAAATATCATTCTAGCCCAGTACCCTCTCTGTCCCTCTCTCTCTCTCTGAAGAGACAGAGCGGTCCCCAGCCCCACTCTCTTGTCTCTCATCTTGGCAGGAAATAAAGTCTCCCTTGGAAAAGGGAATAGGGGACAGAAGTGGCTAGAGATGTCTATTCTGCCTCCTTTTGACCCATACAAGAACTGGAAGGACCTTCAGAGATTATGTAATGCAGCCTTCTCATTTTCTCTTCAATTTGACATTTCATCTGTAGTGGGAACTCTCAATATGGAAACTCCATCGATGCAGATTGGCAACATGTCTTAGAGTAGAGGTTCTTAACCTGAAGTCTGTGAACTTTAATATATATATATATATACACACACACACACACACATATATATATACATATATATGTATTTCAGTATAGTGGCTTTCCTTTGCAATCCTATGCATTTTGTTTTATGCTTTTACGACAGAAAGGGCTCAAAGGTTCTCTTGACTAACAAAGGGATGGGATCTTGACACTAAAAAAAAAGTTACACCGTCTTAAAGAGGTGCTTGGGATATTAAGAAATTAAATTACTTGCCCAAGGTCTCGCATCTAGAACTAGTTGGAGAGCAGAACCAGAGCATCCTGACTCCTGAATCTGTCTACATCCACTATTCCACCTCGCCTTTCATTTTATAGATAAGGAAACTGAGGCCTGGAAAAGTCATCATTTCTCCCAAAGTTCTTGCAACAGTAAACAGAAGAGGCGGATCTTGAACCCTCATCCTCTGTTTCTAAATTCATGCTTTTGCTGCTGCTGTGTTGTTTCAGTGGAGTCTGACTCTCTGTGACCCCATTTGGGGTTTTCTTGGCACAGATACTGCGGTGGTTTGCCATTTCCTTCTCCAGCACTTTGACTTCTACACCCTGCTATCTCTCTCATGCACTTTCAGTAGTCACTTAGAGTAATCAGAATGCCCATCTGGGTCAGCTTCTCCCCATCTCTTTTCCAACTTGTCCTCTCTTACCTCCTATGGACTGGAAAAATCAGATCTCATCAGGCTTATTAGAATCATGTTTAAAATAAGAGTATAATAACTCTAAATGAGGGCCCAAGGGGCCTCACCTATGAGTCAAAAACATGGGGTCTGGGGGAGGGAGGAGGACTTTTGTGACATCTAGCTTGACAGTCTCTTTTAAGTTTATCAGCTTTATTCCAGATAGGAGTGTTAGGCAGATGAGTGGTCCTGCATTCAGGCTGAGCTGAGTTCACAGAGAACAATTTTGTGCAACTCTATCTCATTTCTGATTCTGCTCCAGGTCCTTCCAGGAGAAAAGTGCACTGGTGCAAAGGTCTCTTAATAGTGAGGCCCTGCCTTCTTTAAGAATTCCCTCTGCTCCCCAGGTCTTCGTGGGTGGGGCTTGGAACAACATAGAATCTAGGCCCTTGCTAGTTCATATCCTCCTTTGGCCCGTGCTCCTGTTAGCATTCTCTTGGGGCCCCAGCTGGTTGTCATCAAAAATGCTACTTTTGGCTCAGCTGCCCTCATTTGAGCTTCCCGGGGGAATTCTATCGCCTGCCTGCAAGGAAGGGTTAGGCAGGGGAGGCAGGTTGTAATGTGGGACTAGACAAGTTAGAGTATTTTGTATTTCTAAAATGTTTGCTATCTATCTTTCCTCCCTATGTGATTCCTGGGATTCCTTTCTCCTTTAATCTCCAAATAGAATGCTGCCGACCCTTGGGTCAGAGACTGGCATGACTTTAAGGGACCTAACACTTATGGGGAATTTCTCACTTCTCTTATTTGTAGGCTTTACCCAGAAAACCTGGCGAAATCCTATCTGACACCACCCCACATACTGATGCCAACTCCGTCTGATGCATATAGTTTATGATATAAAGAAAGGTCAAACAGCCCCAGAGAAGGGATGAAAAAAATGAACTTCCCCACCTCCTTTGCAGAAGTGGTGGGAGATTACTTGTAAAACATTGCTTACGCTGGTAGGGTTGATGTAATTGGTTAGTTTTTCTGAGCCGCTTTTTGGGGAGGGGTTGGGGGCAGCTATTTAAAATACTTAGCCGCAAGAAATGGCCCTGGGGGAGGGGAGGAGAGAGGGATATATTTGAAAATGAAGGTGGTGTCAAAACAAAAGGTATCAATGAAAATATTTTAAAGAAAGGTCTAGCTTTGTTTTAAAAAATAGGAATTGGGACCAGACCAATGATTTCATTGGTTATGGGGAACTCCCCAGAGAAGAAACTCTTTCTATCAATGCACGTTAGCAGCCTTTCTGGACACCTGCAGACTTAAAGAATTGCCTAGACCCAGGGTGGGTAATGTGCAGCCACATGTGACCCTCTAGGTCCTCAAGTACAGCCCTTTGACTGAATCCAAACTTCATGAAACAAATTCACAGAACAGAATTTGTTCTGTTTCCCCTGGCAGGTTCTCCATCTAAGGTATTGAGAGGTTAAGTTCCTTGCCAAAAATCCTACAACCAGTGGGTACCAGGACTCGAAGTGAGGTCTTCCTGGCTTCAAAACCACCTCTCTCTCCACAATGCCCTTATGCTGAAAAAAATGAGGCAAACAAAATAAAACCCTTGGAAAAGAGATGGAATCCTTCCATGAGCCACTGATCTTCTCAGAAAAGACTGATGTCAATTGCCAGTCATGATCTCCAACATCAGGATGGTTTGGGAAGTTGTCCTTACAGCTGTGGGACTTTCATTCTCTCATCTGATTTGAGTGATCTGACTTCTTTTGATGTCCTTTGCACCCCTCACCCCCTTGTTCCCCAGGTGTTGTTCTTTGCAGGCTTTTCCTTCAGTTAGTTCTACGCTGGGCTCCAGGCAAAGTTCCTTCTCAAGGCTCTGGAGTTCGCTATTGTGCCCAGCAGAAGGTCCTACCTGTGGCTTTCTCACGCCTTCACATGAATGTCTTTTGGCCAGAAAAGGCCAACCAAAAAGCCCCCACCAAACCCCAAACCACCTCTTTTGTCATTGGGTTTCTTCATTGTCACCATGGGAGAGGGAGCTCGAGAGTTCTGGTCTGGCAGGAGTTAGAATGGAAGCTCCCTAAGAGCAGGACTTATTTCATTCACTGCATTTGTATCCCTAGTGCTGAGGTAAATATTTAATAAATACTGGCTGTGCATAATCAGAACTCTCAAAGACTAACTGGGATTTTATATTCTGTGATGTTGTTAACCCAGTTCAACAAGCATTTGTTACAGGTCAGTTCTATACATAGCATCGTATGCTTGCCTCAATGATAACACCATGCTTCAAAAGATGGGCAAAACCATGAGGGGAAAATCCTGCTTGGGACTGATTCATTGGAAATAAGAAAACTTTGGGGGACAACGGTCATTCCACCGTAGAATTGGTGATTGAAAAGATGAGGAAAGCTTAGCATAGTGAGTACCATACGTGTAAAGGGGAGGATTTATACCCCAACCACAATTAGTGTAAACGAGGGAGGCCCAGACTTCTCAGCTGAATTGGTGGAATGTGTAAGCAAGCCCTTAATTAATTTGGGAGGAAGGAAATGCTTTGGTCATTAAATGAAAACAGAGGACACCCTGTTGTTGCCGTCCAGTCACGTCCTACTCTTCGTGATTCCATGGACCAGGTCCTTCCATTCTCCTCTCTCTCACAAAGTCTGTCCAAGTTCATGTTCATTGTTTCCATGATGCTGTCTATTTCATCCTCTGCTGTCCTCTTTTCATTTTGCCTTCAATCTCTCCCAACATCAGGGATGACACCCTGTAGGAAATATTTCAACCAGTTAGTTGAAGAGGATCAGCCATGCCTTGTGAGGTCAAATATAACAAAGGAAGCCAGTTCAAAAGCACCCAATCCAGAAGTAAAACAGTTAAGCTTCTGGAGCTTCTAGGCTCAGGAGCACCCTGAAGAGGGAGTTCCTTGTGTCTGGACCAAAGTGGCAGCAAAGGGATTACAGAATGAAGACAGAAGGAACATTATACTTCTCCTTCCCACTGACCAGGTGACAACCTTGTGAACTTGGAAAATTCAGAAGATCTGGAGTTCCCCTTGGCCTACTTTCCTAAGCAACACGATCCCAGAATCTACCCTTTTAACAGACAAGGGAGATTTTGGAGGCCTGGGTGTGGCTTTGAGGGTAACATCAAGTTCAAGAGTTTTGGAGATTTGACCTTCTAGAGAGAGAAGAGGAGTTCCTCAGGATCATGTCTCTTGGAGAAAGAGGATCAACCATATTGCTCAATGGCTAGAGATGAACAGCATGGATTGATGATAAGAGGTGGGGGGTGGACAGCTTTGGGGGAGGGGAATGGATCAAGAGACAGAAGCCTTGCCACCACTCCTCTATTATATTTGGACAATATTGACCTGATGAACAGTGCCATATGGCAGCCATAAAGTGTATTTGTCTTTAGCAAGATAAAGTTTAAGATCCCAACGATGCTGGAGAGAGGCTATGTAAAAGTCTGTTAAAATAATTTTATAAAAATGAAATTCCAAAGACACAAGGAGAAAAAAATTCTATGAGGTAGTTGTCTAACTCAGCAGCATCAGACTCAACTAGAAAAAGGGGCCACTAAACTGTATACAAGGATCCTTGCCAGCAGCATATTGATTTAGAAAGCCACATAGTAACATTATCTTTTTTTTTCCCTTTTGTTAAATATCCCCAATTACTTTTTTGGGGGGGTGGGAAGAATCAGGGTTAAGTGACTTGCCCAGGATCACAAATCCAGGGCTGACTTTGAACTCAGGTCCTCCTGACTCTGGGGCTAGTGCTCTATCCACTGCACCACCTTGCTGCCCCTCCCTAATTACATTTTGCTGAGGCTCACAGACTACAGGTTGCATAGGGAGTTTATCAATCAGGCCAGATTTTTAAAAGATAGGTACAGAAGACGGAAGCAAGGGCAGGTAACAGAGTATGAATACAAAATTGTGGCAAGATCTTTTAAGAATAGTGTAGGAGTCCTACAGGTCAGAAAGACCTGAAGTTAAGGAGGAAAGCTAAAGACAAAATAAGTGATGGAAGGAGGGCTTCATTGGGCATATGAAAAGGCTCAAAGAAATATCAGCAACACTTCTTAAGATGGATGGGGCCATGGTATCTGAAATTGATAGAGAAAATGTACAGTTGATCAACTTGTTTTACTTCTGTCTCTGCCAAGGAGAATAATCTTTGGATTGCCAAGGATTTGGATTGCAAATATAGCTAATAGGGGGCTGATATCCAAAATAAGTAAGGAGAGTTCCTCTTTACCTCTCTTGGATTCATTTGGTGACTCCTTAGCTCATGGAGACACTACCCTATACTCTTAGGGCTTTCTCCCCTCTGAGGACACATGCCCCCCCAAAATAGGCCTCAGTCCTTGCCCTTTGCATTTGTAATTTTCCACCCTAAGTAAAAGGAGTAGAGTCTCATGACCTAGTACATTTGAAAGATTGTCATGAAGGTGCTCCAGCAGGCCAGCATTTATACAGTGCTTTAAGGTTTACAAAGCACTTTATATGTTATCTGAGGTAGGCACTATTATGATCCCATTGACAATTGAGGAAACTGAGGTTGAAAAGAGTCAAGTGACTTGCCCAAGTCATGCAACTAGTATCTGAGGCTAGATTTGAACTCAAATTTTCCTGACTCTAAGGCCAGTACTTTACCCATAAAGGAGTCAAAGATCTATATATCCAGCCCTAGTCTCTCTCCTGAACTATAGTCCCAAATCACCAACTGCCTTTTGGACCTCTGGAACTATATGTCCTGTAAGCATCTCAAACTCAATAAGTCCCGACTTCGCTATACTGTCAAGTGCACCTCCATCCTCATCCAGGCTCACAGCCTCATTGACAACCTCTCCTTAGTCTCATTCATCCGATATACCCAATCTGTTGTCAAATTTGTTGTTTCAACCTTTATAGCATCTCTTACATGTCCCCTTCTCTCCTCTGACACAGAAACCACCCTCGTTCAGGGGTGATTATTATTTCAGTAATTATGTATTATTATATTATTTCAGTAGCCTTATAAATGGGCTACCTGCTTCAAATCTCTTCCCATTTCATTTCAACTCATCCTCCACGGAGTTGTCAAAGGAATTTTCCTAAATCATAGGTCTAATCATGACATTCTTCTACTCAATGAACTTCAGGAGTTTCGTATCACCCCTCTGATCAAACATAGAGGCCTCTGTTTGGCATTTAGAGCTCTTCACAACCTGGGCCCTTCCTACTTTACAAGTCAACAAGAAATAGTAATTTCTGGCTGAAGGAAACAGGAGGAGAAGGGGTCACGAGGCTGGCCACTCTGCTCTCTTCAGAGAGGGACCAGACAAAAATGATATCTATCTGCATATAAATACCGCTAGTCGAGGGGAAGGACTTTTTTCTCTTAGGTTTAAACTTCTTTCTTGGTCACTATCCTTTAAAGAGGAGGAGGTGCCCCAAGGTTTTAAGGCTTGACTTCTTCCCACCAAATGCCAATTACACAAAAGACCATCACAAATAGTGAATAACGTGTAAATCCATTTATTCAAGCATACAGACAACAGAAATAACAGAAGTTACATGGCTTAGAATATACCAGACAATACACAGAGTAAATGAGATCTCCCACTGGAAGTAAGCTATCTCCGCTCAACAGAGAGAGAAAGAAGCTTCAGTCTTACCTAAGGGGAAATTCCTCAAAGTCTCTAGGGAGTCAAATAGAAAATCAGGAATATGCTGAAGAGTTAGGTGCCCTACATGTGTTCCTTCCAAGATCTGTAATCATGTGTATCTTTTTTTAAGGCAAGAAAGAAGAATGTCTCTCCTCCCCAAACCTTAGTCCCAACTTCTCCTCTCCTCTCATATAGGCATACAGTATAGAGGCATCACCAATGAAAAGAGTCTCATGCAAATGCTCCAGGCATGAGACCTGGGTTACATACATAACAAATACATAAGAATAGTGCAAAGTACTATCTGAGGTCCACAGGAGGAAATATTTTCTTGCCTTGGGAACATCAGAGAGAAGTTTCCTTGAGGAGGTAGCATCTCAGCTGTATTTTAAAGGATGAAGAGGAACTCCCAGGACAGAGGCAAAGGAGTGCCTACCACGCATAGAAAAGAGAATGAGCGAAAGCAAAGAAACAGAAGAATTCTGGGTGTATATTCGGGACAGTGAATAGTCTAGTTTGGTTGGATCTAAGAGGACGTGGAAGGAAATAGTGGGATATAAGACTGGAAAGACAGGTTAATGGCAGATCATGGACCCTTTGAACACCAAGCTAAGAAACTGGAACTTCACCTAGTAGGCAACGGGGAGCCATTGAAGGGTTTTGAGCAAGAGTGACAAAGAGGTTGACCCATGCATTGCCAGAGCTAGCTCAGTGTTTGGGAAGCTCCGAAGAGGTATTAGACTGCCTACAAAACTGAAGGTCTACAGAGCCGTTGTGCTGACCTCATTATTGCATGCCTGTGAAACCTGGAGAGTCTACCGGCGCCATGCCAGGAAACTGAATTGCTTCCATTTGAATTGTCTTAGGAAATTTCTGAAAATTACTTGACAAGATAAGGGACCAGACATTGAGGTCCTTTCTCAAGTTAAACTGCCAAGTATTCAAACTCTACTGCACATAGTGCAACTCCGACGGGTTGGCCATGTTGTTTGAATGCCAAACGTATGTTTGACTAAAAGCCTATTTTACAGAGAACTCACACAAGGCAAGCACTCACACGGAGGTGAGAAGAGGTGATAGAAGGACACTCTCAAGGACTCTCTGAAAAACTATGGAATTGATTGCATGGCATGGGAGACACTGGCAAAGAACTGCCCAGCATGGCATACCCACATCAAAGAAGGTACTGTGCTCTATGAGCAAAGCAGGATTACAGTAGCTCAAAAGAAATGTGAGATGTACAAATTTAGAGACATCTCCATCCCAAATGTTCATATGGACCATTTGTACCTGACCTGTAGTAGAGCCTTCTGAGCTCATATTGGTTTGATCAGCCACAGTCAAATATACTGCACTTTGACTCCAACATAGTGATGTCATTTTGGGTCCTCTTTGAGAACAAAGGACAACAACCAACCAACCAAGTGAATCAAATCTATGTTCTGCATCCTGTGTTTTAGAAACTCTTTTTCCTCCACCCCACCTCTCACTCTGCCCCCACCAGGCTGCATAGCCTCTCTTCACCCACATCTAAAAGGAACAGATAAACCAAGAAGAGATGGTTTGCCTGGGACTATTAAGAAAGGGTATAAATTCAAGGTTCTTAAAGGAAAGGAAATTCAAAATAGACACAAGGAAGCAGCTTCTAACCTTTGAGGAAAACCAGGCTCAGAATACTCCCTGCTTATTCAGAGAGCAATTAGATTGTGACCCAAAGAAAATTGTTTTGACTTGGGTCGTTGCTGTTACTTTTTGTTGATGGGCTGAGCTTTAATAAAGCCAGGAGTCTCTTCTCTCAGGGCTTGTTTTATTTGAATGTAATTTATATCTCTAGTAGTGTTTCACCTTGAATTCAACCAGTAGGAAACAGAAAGTGCCATGTTTCTACTCAATGAGCATCCCATCCCTGCCTTTTCCACAGATTTGGAATTTCTGAGGCAATCTTGCCAGGTAGATAAATAGATAGATAGATAGATAGACAGACAGACAGACAGACAGACAGACAGACAGACAGACAGACAGACAGATAGATAGATAGATAGATAGATAGATAGATAGATAGATAGATAGA
>NW_020954751.1:1183464-1196157 GCF_900497805.2 Vombatus ursinus
GATGGATGGATGGATGGATGGATGGATGGATGGATGGATGGATGGATAATTATGTAATGAATGGATGTTCAATTGTGGTCTTTTTGCTGGAAATATCAGTCTACTTCAATTTAACTTGGGTGGAAGGGAGGGACCCAAGTTTTCAGCTGAAAGCCATATCTCATCATTGATACATGAAGGATTATTTTTAGGTCACGAAAATTACTTCTTTTGCTCATGGCATCTTCCATCCAGAGGGAACCTAAAGCTGTTTATTAACTGCAGAGCAAACTTGAGGGTCAGTAGCCTGCCTGGTGAGCTTGTGGCTGTAAATGAAGGTCCCTGGGGACTCAGAGAATTCTCTACAGACTGGTGGTTGACCTAATGCTGGTGTGAAACAGCAGCTGAGTAAACCAGGCCCAGAGAATCTATCAGATTTGTGACAGGAACCTTGGGGATATGAACTAAAAGCTTTGGAGGGCTAAGCTGATGGGCACCAAGTAGCTAGCAAGCTAGAGCAGAGTCTAGGATGAAGAAACAGGAAAAGATTCAAAGATAGATTCCCCCTCTTTCGCCCCCCACTCAGTGCTGAGCTTTCAATAGTTCTCATCTGGAGTGTCCCTATGGCCAACCTGTACTGCTTCACCAGGAGAAAGCGTCCTTGTGCATTGCTTCTACAGAGTGCCGGCTCTTTAGGGAGCCTTAGCACACTTAAGTGTCTGGACAATAGCTGATTCAGAAAGCCAGGTTCCCAAGCTGCATGCACTTCCTTCCTGGACCTGGGGTGCTCATCTGTGTATTTCAGAGAGAAAGAAGCTTTCCGCTCTGGCTCATTCTTAGAAGGATATGCAGATAAGGTCAGGTGAACCTCTTCCACTACCTGGTGCTGGAGAAACTACTGAAAAGAAGTCTGTTCCTGGGATGGGAAAACTTTCAGCTTCATGCCACTCAAATAACACTTATTTAAAAAGCGTTTATTTAACAGAACCTCAGAGCTGGAAGGGACCTCAGGAACCAGCCATTCCAACCCATCCCCCCAGAAGACTTTCCCTCTTCCGAGCCTCCCTGCTTCTATTCAAAGCACCACCATTATTCCAGTATCCCAAAGTTGTAGCCTCTCTGTTATCCTGGACTTTCTCTCTCCATCTGTGTATCTAATCAACTGCCGCCATATCTCACCTTTTCTGCCTCTACAATATCTCTCTAATCTGACCTCTTTATTCATACAGCTACCACCACCTTAGTTCAAGCTTTCATTTCAAAGTGTTATTTTATTTTTATTTTTTCAATTAACGAACATTTTTAATTAATACGTCACTCCCACTAGCCCCCTACCCCCTACCCAGGGACAAATAAAAAATAAAAGTAAAGCCTCATAGTAAAAAAAAAAAAAAAAAAAAAAAGTAAAGCTTCATACTCTGTCCAAACAAATTTCTGCATTGGCCATGTCCAAACATATATATCTCCCTTACCATTGAAGTTCATCATTTCTCTGTCAAGAGGTCAGTGGCAATAATAACACTTACCTCACGTGGTTGTTGTGAGAATCATTCGTTGACTTTTTTTAAGGCAATTGGGGTTGACTTGCCCAGGGTCACACAGCTAGTGTAAAGTGTTTGATCTGAGGCCAGATTTGAACTCAGGTCCTCCTGACTTTGTTGTGAGAATCAAATGAGATATTTGTTAAAGTACTTTAAAGCACATAGTAGTTGTAAGTTACTAGAGTCAGGAAGACTCATCTTCTTGGGTTCAAATCTGGTCTCAGACATTTACTAGTTGTGTGACCCTGGGCAAGTCCCTTGATCCTGTTTGGCTCAGTTTTCTCATCGGTTGAATGAGCTGGAGAAGGAAACGACAAACCACTCCAGTATCTCTGCCAAGAAAATCCCCAAACGGGGTCTCGGAGAGTCAGACACAACTGAAACGACTGAATAACAACAACGTAAGTGTTAGCTATAATAATTGTTATTATTATTATGTTTTATCTTCATTCTTTTGGACTCCTGGTTTGTTATTATCATGATCAGAGTTTTAAAGTCTTTCCAAATTGTTTTCCTCTGTAGTTGTCATCATGGTACAAATTGTTTTCCTAGTTGTGCACCTTCTCTTTACGTCAGTTCATAGAGGTCCTCTCAGTTTTCTACGAAACTGTCCATTTCAATATGTCAGTCAACAAGCATTTATTAAGAGCTTCCTGTGGGCCAGGCACTGTTCTAAGTACTGGGAATTTAAATACTAGTAAAAATAAAGACAGCCCCTGCCCTCAAGAAGCTTATATTCTAATGGGGAAAGACAATATATAAAAAAAAGGGGAAAGAAAAGGGGGGGCATGAGACATGATAGAGAAGTCCAAGGGAATGCAGGCTGGTGGGAAATGAAGAGATGGATGGCCTTGACTTCCTTAAATGAAAGTTCTGTGAAGAGCTGTCCAATCAGAAGGAGGGAACCCAGGGGCAGACGTTTCGCCATTTCTTATGGTACAATAATATTCCATTACATTCTTATACCACAATTTATTTAGCCATTCCCCAAGAGAAGGACACTTCCCTTAGTTTCCAATTTTTGACCACCACGAAAAGAGCTGGTACAAATATTTTCCTATTTCTTTGATTTATTTGGAGTCTATACCTAATAGTGGTGTAGCTGTGTCAAAGGGTATGCAAAATTTATTAACCTTCTGAACATAATTCCAAACTGCTTTCCAGAATGGCTGGACCAATTCATATCTCCAACAGTACATGGTTGCACTTGTTTTCTTGCAATACCTTCAACATTGATAATTTTCCTCTTTTGTCATCTTTGCCGTGACTGGCAAAGGTATAAAACAAAACCTCAATATTGCTTTAATTTGCGTTTCTCCAATTATTAGTGATTTAGGACATTTTTTTCTTATGATTATTAATAGCTTAGATTTCTTCCTTTGAAAACTGTCTGTTCATATCCTTTGACCATTTATCTCTAGAGAAATGATTGTCTTAAAAGTTCAACCAGTTCTTCATATATCTTCATAATAAGAGCTTTGTAAGAGAATCTGCTGTAGACATTTCCCCAGTTACCTGTTTCCTTCCTAATTAAATTAGATTACATTAATATGCATTAGATTTTTTTGTGTTAAAACTTTCAATTTTATAAAAAATCAAAATTGTCTATTTGATCTTGTGTGATTCTATCATTTGTTTGGTCATAGATTCTTCCCCAGTCATAGATTTGAAAGTTAATTTCTTCTTTGCTCCTGCAATGAGACCTTTCATATCTAGGTCATTTGGAGCTTATCTTGATGTATGTTGTGATATGTTGACCCAAATGTGATTTCTGCCAGACTTCTGTCTCAGCAGTTTTTTGTCAAATAATTAATCCTTTCCCCAGTAACTAGGGTCTTTGGGTTTGAGTAACACTACACTAACATGTTTGTTTGCTTCTTTATATTTTGTACCTAATCTGTTCCATTGATCAATCTGTTTATTTTTCAACCAGTGCCAAGTTGTTCAAAAGATTACTGCTTTGTAGTATCATTAATACAGTTAGGTATCTGGTACTGTACTGTACTGTACACACATGCTAATTAATGGATGAGAAAACTAATTAGGCATACATTTTCCAATGCATGCCATCAAATGTTATTAATCAAAGCATGCAAACAATACCGTTCTGCAAGAACAAACCACCAACATGAGTCTTAGAGGTTCCAATGAGATTCTTTCATACCATATTCATGGCAAGGTTCCCTCTCTGCCCAGCTGCAGGCTGTGTATCTCTTTCCAACATGGTCTTTTGGCGAGTCTCTGTCAATCAATCAGCACTGCTCTCAAGCAAACATAAACTTGCTCAAGTCTCAGGTGTGGAAAACACAGGACCCAGGCCTAGGAGTACTCTAGGAACAGGCTGAGGGCTGGGGCCTCGGGTGGGATCTTTATACTTTTAGTAGAAAGTGGAGGTTCCTAAGTTGTTTACCACAAAATGTGATTGATTGGTAGTTTACTTCAAATTTACTGATAAAGTTGTTTATAATATTTATTCATTGGTGGTCTGCCTTATCAGAGGGTCCACATATGTTTGTCAGTTGTTTAAGAAAATACACATATTGTTTACTACATCATACCACACAGGTGCTTATCTAATTATTGTAAAACAACTTATGGAAAAACAACTTATTCAAAATAGCTTAATCACAAAATGGAAACTTTAAACAAAATGGAACCAGTTATGCTAAGTTGACAAACTATCTTATTATTAAGGTAATAAAATTTATTCTCCCTACAGGTACCAGTAGGCTCCCTTCCAACTTTTTTTCTTTATTACCTTCATATTTATTGCCCTTTTTGCCTCTGTGTGAATTTCATTATCACTTTTCTAGGTCAATAAAACAGTGTTTGGGGAGTTTGGTACATCGCTGAATAAATAAATTTACGTAGTGCTGTCATTTTTATTATATGGATCTGGCCTACCCATGAGCAATTAATATTTCTCCAATTAATCAGGCTTATTTTTATTTCTGCAAAGAATGCTTTCTATGTATCTCTAGAATTGCTAGGTGAATCTTGGTATGTACATTCCCAAATATTTTATAGCTTCTTTATTTATTTTTCCTCATTATCTTAGGATTAGATTATTGTGATAGCCTCCTAATTGGTCTCTCTGCCTCAAATCTCTCCCCACTCCTATCTATTCTCCACATAGCTGCCAATATGATTTCCCTAATGATAAATCTAACCATATCACTCCCTTTCTCAATAAATTCCAGTGGCTCTAAACAACTTTTAGGGTAAAATATGTGTAAGGGAGAAGGACTTTCCTAGACCTCATCATATAAAAGGGGCCCGATAACAAGATGTTAAACAAACTGTGAAAATGTTGCCATGCCAGATGAACTCTTCTTGATTCACTTAAAAGACTAATTATCTCAATATAAACTCTCTGTTTAGCTTTTAAAGCCCTTCAAAGATTTGCCTTCCATAGAACCTTCCAACCTCATTGTGTTATAGCCCTTAGTGGTGTCCCTTTGTAGGTATGGTCAGGTGGCATTGCAGTCAAACCCATGAATTTTTGCCCCTTCAGAGTAGGAATCTGCAGAAATCTGACTGCTTCCTGTTGGTCAAGGTGACTCAGGGTTTGTGCTATGGTGTGATGATGAAAATTCTTTTAATTGAATGCTAAAATAGATCTCCTTGATTATGCTAAAGAGGCAACCCACCCCTCAGTGCTCTTCCTTTCTGTCACTGAAGTGTGGTGACTACTTAGAGTTGTGTCTAGGAGAGCTGGGTAGCAAAATGTGCTATACAATATCAAGCAGAATAGAGCACTCAACCTACCTTGTTGAGCTTGTTACTGGGATAGGACTACCTCTCTTTTCTTGTGTTTCTTTCCCCAAGTAGATAACTGAACAGCAATTGGGTCCAGGTGACCTTGTGAGTTTCAGAAAGTCATGAGGTCCCAGGAGGCTAGCAAGGCAGCCATTGCAGTGTCCATAGGAGCAGTCAAGTAGAAGTAGACCAGGGAAAAAGTCAGCATTGAGAGGGGTCACTGGAAAACAATTATTTTTCATAGAGCTCTGAGCACATTTATCTTAGCAATAAGCCTTAAAGAGACAATACTTTGTGTATATAGATATATATATAGATATATATAGATATAGATATAGATATATATAGATATAGATAGATATAGATATGTATAGATATAGATATCTATCTATGTATATGTATCTATATAGATATATATATATCTCCTTGCTTTCTATATAGGAATAAAATGTACCTCTTTTACACTCTCTGCTTTTTGAGGAAACCCCTTGTTCAGTTGTTTGGTCATGTCCAACTCTTCATGATCTTGTATGGGATTTTCTTGGCAAAGATACTAGAGTGGTTTGCCATTTCCTTCTCCTGTGAATTAAAGCAAAACAGAGATTAAATGACTTGCCCAGGGTCACACAGCTAGTGAGTGTCTGAGGCTGGATTTGAATTCAGGTCTTCCTAACTCTGGGCCCAACACTCTATTCACTGAACCACCTGGCTGACTCCTAGAAAACCCTAGACCAAAGCAAAATTAGAATTGTCCCCTGAGTAGCCATTGTTGGAGTAATGAGTCACTGAACATGAGAATTGGTGAGACAGCTCCCCAGATTGAAATGTCAAGCAGCCCCAGAGCAACTACACAACTGTAGAACTAGATACAGAGCAGGGAAGAGTGAGTGAATATTACTACTAGTGTATAGTACTGCCCCTTCTGAACTCTGTGAACTACCCAAACTGTCCTTCTTTCCTCAGATTTGACATTCCATCTCCCATCTATCCCCTTGTTCTTACACTAGCTGTACCATCCCCCCATTCTTAAAATGTGCTCTCATGCCATCTACACATCACGGAATCCCTCTTTTCTTCAAGATTCAACTCAAGCACCATCTTCTATGGTATAGTATAGCTGTTCTCAAATTATGGTCTTGGGACCATCCCCAAGACCCTTTCAGGGAGTTTGCAAGACCAAAACTATTTTCTTAAAAATACTATGGTGTGTTAATTTCTAGTGGGTAGCTAGGAAGCCCAGTGAATAGAGTACTAGGCCTGGAGTCAGAAAGACTCATCTCCCTGAGTTCAAATCTAGTCTCAGATATCTCCTGGCTGTGTGACCCTGGGCAAGTCACTTAACCCTGTTTGCCTCAGTTCCTCATCTGTCAAATGAGCTAGAGAAGGAAATGGCAAATGACTCTAATATCTTTGCCAAAAAAACTCCAAATGGGGTCACAAAGAGTCGGATCCAACTGAAATAACTGAACAACAATTAGTTTTTAATATGGTTAAATATCAATAGACAAAACCCATTTCAACAAAAACTCTTTGAGGAGTCCTCAAAAAATTTTAAGAGTATAAAGAGGTTCTGAGATCAAAATGTTTTAGAACCACTGGTGTAGTAGGCAGCTAATCTTGCTATTTTCAAGACCAACCTTTGATGATAGGTATGAGTGATCCTGGGCAAGTCACTTAAACTATTAGTGATCCCCAGTGATTCTTTAAAACTGTAATTTGTGAAATAAGTGGGAATCTGCATTGGCAGAGGGAGTCTCCTCTCTGGGAGTTCCCTAGACCATTGTAATCACAGGACCAGATCTACCACCCCAAAGAAACAATCAGACGAAAGTCTACTGACTTTGTAAGGTTGAAAACCTAAAAATTCTATAGAAATTTTGTTGTTGTTGTCATTGCATTGAACCATTTTGTGGTTTCATTGCCAACGAATAGTTACATAGGAGAAGTGTAGTCAAGGATATCATCAGAGAAGACAACCAGAAAAAAAGTAGGCCACTCATGTAGTGAGACCAAGGAGAGAAAAATGGATAGTCTGCCCACTGTTATCCATTCAAGTCAAGAGATCCAGGGGGAGAAAGAACACCAGCATTTTGGGAGGACCCCCAGGTTGAAGCCTTACAGACAAGGATGAGAATGCACAACTGTGATCTTTGGGAGACAATCACATCAAGGAGATCATGTGACCTTTGAAATATTAAAGTATGAGTATTGAGCTGTTTAATGAAAAATTAAGATATTGCCTGAAAGAGAACAATAATAGCTAGCACTAATACATCACTTTAACGTGTGCAAAGCACTTTAGAAATATTATCTCAGGGGAGCTAGGTGGCGCAGTGGATAGAGCACTGGCCCTGGAGTCAGGAGGACCTGAGTTCAAATCCAGCCCCAGACACATAACACTTACTAGCTGTGTGACTCTAGACAAGTCACTTAACCCTGATTGCCTCATATAAAAAAAAAAAGAAAAAAAGAAATATTATCTCAGTTGATCCTCACAACAAGCTTGGGAAGTAGGCAGTATTATTATTCTCAGATGAAACTGAGGCAGACAAAAGACTTGTCTAAGGTCACACTGTGAGTTAAGTGTCTGAGTCTATATTTAAACACAGATCTTCCTGATTCCAGATGCAGCGATCTATTCACTGCAGCACCTAGCCGCCTCTAGGTGGAAATTAATTTACACATTTACTGCTTTGTCAAATTACAAAGGGGATTCTTTATAGAGGTAAACAAAATCATAACAAAATTCATTTGGAAAAAGAAAACATCTAGAATCTCAAGGTAAATAATGGGGGAAAAGGCAGAAAAAAAATTGTTGATCAGTTATTTCCAACTCTTCATGACCCTTTTTGGGGTTTTCTTGGCAAAGATACTGGAGTGGTTTGCCATTTCCTTCTCCAGCTCATATGACAGATGAGGAACCTAAAGCAAACAGGGTTAAGTGACTTGCCCAGGGTCACATATGTAGGAAGTGTCTGAGGCCAGTGTCTGAACTCAGGAAGATGAGTCTTCCTAACTCCAGGCCCAGCACTCTATCTACCATGCTACCTTATATTCTAAAACAATAATATTCGTAATTATGTGTAAAGGATTTTAAAAACTAGAAAAGGAGATCAGTGGAACAGACTAGGATAGGCACTGAGAATACAAAGATAAGGAAGAATCTGGAAAAATTGGACTCAATAATCTCAGTGTTTGATTAATGCAAGAACATAACTTACTATGCACCTAGCACATAGTAAGCACTTAATAAATGCTTGTTTCTTTTTTCTTTGGGAAAGAATTCCCTATCGGATAAGAAATTCTGGGAAAATTGGAAAGGACTTTGGCAAGAATTGGATTTAGACTAATATCTTGCATAATATATCACAATAAACTCAAAAAGATACATAACTTGAATGTAAAAGGTCACTATAAAACAACTAGAAGAGACTGAGATCAAAGGGACCTTTGAGACTGGGGGGGGGGGGGGATTGTTAACCAAATGAGGGAAAGTAGAAATCACAAAAGAGAAAATGGACTATTTCAATTACATGAAATTGAAATGCCTTCAACAGGAACAAGATTGTTGCAGTTATAATAAGAAAGGATAAGAAGGGAAAGCATGGGGTGGAGGAGGGGGTAGGGCAATTATTTGAGTCAAGCATCTCTGATAAGGGTCTGATATCCAATTAGCACATCTATCTGACCAAGTGATAAAAGGTTATGAATAAGAATTTCTCAAAAAGGAGTACAAACTCTTAGTAGCCACATAAAAGATTTTTCCAAACCACTAATAATAAGAGAAATGTAAATCACAACAGGCCTGAGGTTTTACACCACACTCAGAACCTATGAAAATGGAATAGTTCATATCTGACAAGATTCATGTATTGGCTATTTTTGCAGAATGACTTTTTTCTCTTTCTTTTTTAATCTTTGTTATTAGGGATGGCTTGTTGGGGGAAGAGGATATATTCGGAAATGAGGGAGATATGAAAGCAAAAGATATCAACAACATTGAGATTTTTAAAAGTCAAAACTCATTTACTAAGCTTGGCCTAGGGTGCCAGGTACTGACCTAAATGCTGGTAATGTAAAGAAAGACAAAAAACAGTCTGTATCTTCAAGGAGCTCACAGGCTAATGGGGAGGACAATGTGCAAATAATTATGTATAAACAAGATACAGACAGATTAAATTGGAGATAATCTCAGAAGGAAGATACTAGCATTAAGGGCGATAGGGAAAAGCTTCTTATAGAAGGTGGAATTTTACTTGAGACTTGAAGGAGGCCAGAGAAGACCAAAAAGAGATGAGGAGGAAGAGAGCTCAGGGCATGGGGGACAGCCAGTGAAAATGCCCAGTCAGGAGATGGAGGTGCTGTGTGTAAGAAATAGCAAAAAGGCCAATGTCACTGGATAGTAGAGTGCGTGGGAAAAAGTAAGATGGAAGAAGTCCGAACATCTGTCTCTGCCACCCAAGGCAATTCCCTTTGCTCCAACCAGTAGATAACATCTGTTTTGGCAATTCAAGTCTTGTTCTTTGGAAATTTGGAAAAATTCTAGACACAGAGAAGCATACAGAACTGCTATTTGCACAGTTTACTATTATTTAACTTTTTATATCTTTTTTAAGGGTGGGGATGGGATGGTCTAGACCTGTAATTTTGTTGGTGTAGGGAAATTCCAATAAAGAAACCCCCTTTACCAATGCAGAGCAGCTAATGCTGGGCAATAATAGTCTTAGAAAGTTGCTGGGGGTGGGGGGACAAAGATGACTAGCCCAGAGTCACCCAACCAGCATGTGGCAGAATTAGGGCTTAAACTTTAGTCTTCTTGATCCCAGGGCAGTCTCTACCCACACTGCCACACTACTTCTCTAATTTCTTACTGTGTTGTACCTTCTCAGTCACATTATATACTTTTTAGGGTCCAGGACTAACATTCCATAGGTCAATGAATCTCTCTCCCAGCCCCCACAAGGGTCTAGCATGGTACCTTATACATAAGAGATGCTTGATAAATATATTCTAGTTCTTTCTGAGTTTCTTCATCCCTCCCTATTCAATTATAGAATCTCAGAGATTGTCTGATTCAGGCAATTCTGTCTCCTGCCTAGCTCTGTAAAAGCAAGTACAAAGCAGGATAAAATGGTCTGGGAAGGAGGTTGGGTAGACCATTTATTCCAGCACTTAGTGTAGTGCCTAGCACATAGTAGGTGCTTAAATAAACTGTCTGACTGCAAAGGCCCAAAGCCAGGTTTGGGATGGGTTGACCAAGTACTGAAAGTTGATGAGGCTGGAAATTATCTGTAACTATAAGGAGAGAAAGACATTTCTCACATTCAGTGCCTACTCTGACATAATCACCACCATAGTGTAAGTCCTTGTAACGTCAAACATGAACTGTTGCAATAGCCTTCTGGCTGGCCTACCTGCTTAAAGTCTCTCCCTACTCTTGTCCATCCTTGACTCATTTGCCAAAACTAATCTTCTTTAGAGTTCAGGTCTGACTACCTTACTCCCCTCTTCAATAAATGGCTCCCTCTTATATCTCGGATCAAACATAAAATCTCTTTTTTGGCCTTTAACCAGGCCCCTTTCTCCCTTTCCAGTCTTCTTACAACATAACCCTCACCATGTACTCTAAGGTCCAGTGCCATTGGCCTCCTTGCTGTTCCTCACATATATCACCCCAGGTCCTGATTCTGAGCATTTTCAGTGGCTATCCCCGACGCCTGGGATTCTCTCCCTCCTCATCTCCACCTCCTAACTTCCCTGGCTTCCTTCAAGTCTCAGCTAAAGTCCAACCTTCTGCAAGAAATCTTTTCCAACCCCCTTTCATTCTAGTGCCTTCCTCTGAGATTGCCGCCAAGTTATCCTGTACATGTCTTGTTTGTACTTAGTTGTTTGCATATTTTCTCCCCCATTAGATTGTGAGCTCCTTGAAGGCATGGACTTTTTGCCTTTTTTGTAGCCCTTCTGCTTAGACAGTGCCTGGAACATAGTAGGTGCTTAATAAATGCTTGACATGGGAGCCTGGGAGAAGGAAACTTTGGAAGACGCAGCACACTGGATTTACAGTCAGAGGGCACCTTACTACCCCAAATAACCTTGAGCCAATTACTTAGCCAGTCTTGGCCTCGGTTTCTTCCCCTGTGAAATGAGGATGGCAGCATTTACACAGCCTACCTCACAAGGTCATTGAGAGGAAAGGGTATAAGGTGCTGTAGAAATGTGAGTTACTCTTATCCCAAGGCATTGGCTCATTGCAGGGGCTCATTAAGAGCTGGGAAATGGCTGTAACACATGGACAGCCTTGATGGGAAGCAGAGATGGGGGGGTGGGGGAGGGAAAGGAAAGAGGGAAGAGCACTTCAGTTGGAATGGAAACATCCAGCTGAACAGGATGCCAAAATGAAGGGCCGAAAGGCAGGATACACGGACCCAGCAGCAGCTGGAGTGGTCGTTAGACAAGGGACAAATATGTAATCAGGGAGGATGATCAGGCATCTGTCTCTTTTTTGTGGTTCTGCTCCCACCTCTGTAGCTAGTAATTGCCTTCCTGATCATCATTAGCAACAAAAAATTAGTAGCAATATGTGTGCTACCCAAACCCTACTCCATCTTTGGAAGCTCTGCTCAAGCCCCTCCTCCCCCATGAAGCCCTCCCAGCCTAATCCAGCCCAAGCATTCTCTTTTTCCTCTAAGCCAATTCATGGCACTTACTCTCTGGACCTCCCCTTGAGCATGTAGTCGTGCCTTGCCCCTGGATGTCTCTCAATTGGTTGTCATGTCTTGTTAATTAACTTTTCATGTATTTTGCTTCTTCTTCCCAAATAAATTATAAGCCCTTTGAGAGCAGAGACCATATCCCTAACTACATGTAGCCCTCCAAGCCTTATAAATGTCTGAGATGGATGGATTTGTGTTTCTCGATTGACTGGTTGATAATTAGGTTGGCAGAGACTTGTAGGAATGTGAGGTCCTTTAGAGTATGGACTTTGTTTTGCATTTCTTTGTGTCCCCATCCCTTAGCACAGTGTTTGGCACACAGTAGTCATTAATAATGACTAACAATATCAGTCAATAATAATATAATATATAACATAATAGTATAATAATCAGTCAATAATAAATAATCAGTCAACAATAAATGAATAACAATATCAAGGGCAATATCAGTCCTCTAGAAGAGCTGGTCAACTTTTCTCTACAATTGAGAACGTGGAACTCCTGATTGTTGATTGAGCTCCTGGAGTATTGTTCTTCCTTCAGGAGCCTAGTGTTGAAGTGACTGAGTCAAAGACTCATAGACTGTCAGAGGTGGAAGGGATCTCAGAGGACCCATTGATTGAGATTGGAGGGGACCTCAGGGGATCCATTGATTGAGATTGGAGGGGACCTCAGAGGATCCATTGACTGAGATTGGAGGG
>NW_020954751.1:1196167-1196355 GCF_900497805.2 Vombatus ursinus
CTGAGATTGGAGGGGACCTCAGAGGATCCATTGACTGAGATTGGAGGCCTCAGAGGATCCATTGGTTGAGATTGGAGGGGACGTCAGAGGATCCATTGACTGAGATGGGAGGGGACCTCAGAGGATCCATTGACTGAGATGGGAGGGGACCTCAGAGGACCCATTGACTGAGATTGGAGGGGACCTCA
>NW_020954751.1:1196365-1223502 GCF_900497805.2 Vombatus ursinus
CCTCACAAACAGAGGACCCAGGGAGGTTCAGTGATTTCCTGAAGGTCACACCAGCAATAAACACAGGCAGCATTTGAACCCACGTCCTCTGACTTCAGAGTCTCTTTCCACACCCATATCCCTCTCCAAAAAATTCCTGACTCCAGCACGACTTACAAGTGGTCATCTAGCCTGTGCTTGAAGACCTTCAGTGAGGGGAAACCTACTACCCTCTGCAGCAGCCCTTCCCTCTTATACATAGCTCTCATAGTTGCAACATTTTTTCTTTATTTTAGCCTGTTTTCCTGTTTCCATCTTGCACTCATTGCTCCTGAAGTTCTGTGCAGGACAGCATAGCATTTATTCTTCAAAGGCAGGACACCCTCTGCTGGAAAAGGGAGGAAGGAGGGAAGGAGGAAGGAGAAAGCAGGGGAAAGGGTGATTCCTAGCATCACTGTTGTGTTGTCTCTTTAGGTAGGGGAGGAAGGGAGAAGGAAGTAAATTCTCACACCAACTTGAGAAGGCCTGAGCCACGGGGCTGCACTGGATGCCAGGGTCAGGAGGCCTATCACAGAGTCTCCTTCTTCCTGCATCTAACTGGGGCCTGGAGGTGAGCCAGAGTTCTAAAAGGCTCTAGAAGCAGAACACAAGCTCCAGAGGTTCCTGCTAAGCTGATAAAGCTTCAAGGACAGGCTCAATAATGGACAGACAATATTGGGGTATAGACTGAACTGTGATTTCATTGATCTAGAGAACTTCCAGGTAAGGATGCTCCCTGTACCAATTCAAATTGTCACCTTCTCTGCAATTCGGAGTCTTAGAGAATTACCTAGAACTCTGAGACATTAAGTGACTTGCCCAGGATCACACTGCCAGTGTATATCAGACAGAGTTGAACCCAGGTATTCCTGGCTTTGAGGCCAGGTCTCTATCCTCTAGGTCATAATGTTTATAGTAAATAATAATAATAATAATAATAACAATAGTGATAATAATAATTATAACATTTATATAATACCTTCAGGTTTGTAAATCTCACTACATGTATTGTCTAATTTAAGCCTCACAACCCTGTGAATTAAGTGTTACATATATTATTATACACATTTTAAAGATGGGAAACTGAGGTTGAGAAGTGACTTGCCCAAGGTCACACATTAGCAAATATCAGAAGCTGCCTCTGTATCTGTCCTCTAAAGCCCAACCAAGCTATGCTAATACAGTACTGGCTTCAAAACCCCTCTGGTGCTTCTTACTATGTGTGTGACCTTGGGCAAGTCATTAAATATCCCAGGGCTTCAGTTTCCTCATCTGTGATGTAAGGGAGTTGAACTTCAGAGATGACCTCCTCCTGTAGATCAAGGACCCCAAGAGCAAAAGGTGAGATAGACTCATCACCAGCAAGTGGGCCACAACAAATAATGGTTTTTAGCCACAGGAAGTCACAAATGCCACCAACTGAGGCAAATAGGGATTGCAATCTGTAGTCCTGGAAAGGGTTCTTCAGCTGATGAATCACAGACATTTGCCACATTGGCTATAATTGCAGAGCTAGAAGGGAATTGAGAGTTTCCCATGGGCCCCTTCCATTCCACTTTCAATTTTCTCCTGTGGGATTTGATACCTCTAAACAGACTTCAGTTTCCTATCTGTAAAATGAGGAAGGTAGAACAGTGGTTTCTAATGTCCCTGCTAGTTCCAAAACCTGCGACCCTATCGCCCAGCGCCTTGTGTTCTCCTGCTGTCTCGAAGTTTGCAGAGGGCTACCTGCTCATAGCTGGCCATAAAAATGGTAGTACAATGGACCCAGATCCCCACAGAGACATACCTGCCAAACAACAGAAATGTATGTTGGGTGGCTAGGTGGCTCAGTGGATAGAGCACTGGGCCTGACCAGGAAGACCTGATTCAAATCCAGCCTCAGACATTTACTAGCTGTGTGACCTTGGACAGGTCACTTAACTCTGTTTGCTTCAGTTTCCTCATCTGTAAAATGAGCTGGAGAAGGAAATGGCAAGCCCCTTCAGTTTCTCTGCCAAGAAAACCCCAAATGGGGTCACAAAGGGTCAAATACGACTGAAAATGACTGAAGAACAACGAATAGCTTGCTTAACTCCATTCTAGAGCACGGTGTCAAACTCGCATGCAGAGCAACATTTGGGAGTGCTGCTGAACCAGATTAAAATGTAATTCAGAAATATTTAACAAAACAAATAAAAATACAAGAAAACACAGATAACATTACATTCTAAAAC
This sequence comes from Vombatus ursinus, assembly GCF_900497805.2. Taxonomy (NCBI): domain Eukaryota; kingdom Metazoa; phylum Chordata; class Mammalia; order Diprotodontia; family Vombatidae; genus Vombatus; species Vombatus ursinus. The sequence goes on from NW_020954751.1 coordinate 1,198,600, forward strand.
TATCAGTATGTAGCCTGCAGGACTCCTTATGGGTGGCAAGGTGGGTAACACATAGTGTGCTGGGCCTGGAATCAGGAAAACTCATCTTCCTGAATTCAAATCTGGCCCCAGACATTTAATAGCTGTGTGACCCTGGGTGAGTCACTTAATCCTGTTGGCCTCAGTTTTGTCATCTGTAAAACAAGCTGGAGAAGGATATGGCAAACCACTCCAGAATCTTTGCCAAGGAAACCCAAATGGGGTCACAAAGAGTCGGACACGACTGAAAGTGACTGAACAACAACAGGGATCCTTATGTGCAGATTAATAGCCCTCATTTCTCTTTGAGTTTGACACCATTGCTCCAGAGCAACCCCTCAAAACTGTCATCTCACCTTGCAGCAGACCTCATCTAGGCAGGAGAGCCCAGCACCCCCCAAAGTAGCCCATTCCTTTTAGGGCTGCTACCTCTAATTCAAGGGTTGGCAAACTCCAGTCCTAGCCCACCCACCACCAGTTTGGTGTGGCCTGATGGAACTAAGAATGGTGTGTACAAAAATGCAAAAACCATTCTAAGCTCTCTGACTATATGAAAACAAGCTGGCTGCATTTGATCCATGGGCTAGAGATCCATGGACCCCTGCTCTCATTATTGGGAGATTTTTACATGGACTAAGACTAAATCTGATTTTCTGCAACATTCACTAATTGGTCTAAATCACTGGGTCCAGGCAGATTAAGCCTAATCTCCCTTCCTTATGACAACCCTTTGGGTCTTTAGACAATTATCACGCCATATCCCTGCCCCAGCACCAAATCTTCTCCAGTTCCTTCAACTAATTCTCATTTAGCATAATCTTAAATCCCTTCACCATCCTGGTGGCCCTCTCTGGACACTCGCCAGCTTATCCATCTCCTTCCTAAAATGTGTCACCTGGTCCTGAAAATCTGAGAAGAGTGCCTTGCCTAAGGTCACAGGGTCAATAACTACAAAGCCAGGCCTTCCAAAATAGGTAGATGGCATATGTACGATAACAGAAGGCTCAGTGGATAGAGTATTAGGGCTGGAGTCAGGAAGACCTGAATTCAAAACATGCTAGCTGTGTGACTCTGGGCAAGTCACTTCACTTCTGTTTGCCTCAGTTTCCTCATCTATGAAAGAGGGATAATAATAGCACCTACCTCACATTCTAATGATGGAAACATGTAAACAACTTGTACATAGAAGAGATATGTTTATAAGTATGTCAGCATATGGCTATGTGGTATATAATATATAAACGTGTACACATGGACATATGTGTCATATGTATGGGTAGGTATACATAGAGATTTGTGTTATATGTATGCATAATATATACAGTATGTGTATATACACATATATGTATTAACACATGCATATATGCATAAGGATATGTGTATTATGATGTCTTGTTTATGCATGTATATATTTATGAATACATATTGTGTATTCATACACACACACACACACATATATATATATATACATAGTGAAGGGTATATAATATACACATATGTATTTATACATACGGGTAGCTAGGAGGTACAGTGGACAGAGCTCTGGGCCTACTGTCAGGAAGACCTGAGTTCAAATCCAGACTCAGACACTTCCTGGCTTGTGTGACCCTAGGCAAATCCCTTCACTTCTGTTTGCTTCAGTTGCCTCATCTTTAAAATGGGGATAAACCCAGGGCCCACGTCCCAGCGGGGTTGTAATTCATCTGTGTCCTCTGCTGACCCTGAAGCGCCCTCTAAAGGTTATCTTTCTTTTCATCTGGTGACCTTGCGTGCCTCGGTTGCTTCTCTGTCAATAAAGGGGGCGCCCCTGGCCTCCGAGGGCCCTCCCAGGCTCTGGTCCCGGGTCCGCATGTGCGAGCATCCTTAGGGTGCTGCCGTGCTGCAGGAAAGGGGGCGGGACTGCTGCCAAGCAGCCAATCAGGGGCGTCCTGTGAGCCGCGCTGCCTCCCCCTGGGGTCAAGGACGGAGCAGATGCGCTAGGCACGAGGCTCGGGAGGCCTGACCTTGGAGCGGGCTGCTCATTCTCAGGAAGACCCCGGGAGGGGAGGCATGGAGGGGAGCAGCTCTGAGGAAGACCCGTGAGTCCCGCGTCCCCCAGGTGGGGTGGGGGTGGGGGCCGTGGCTGGGAGGGGGCCTCCAGCCCCCAGGATGAGGGCACAGCGGGGGGGGGGGGGGGGGGGGGGGGTGTCTCAGCCCTGCAGCCTCGGGGCTCTGGCTCTCTCCGGGAGGCTCCCCGCGGGGGGTGAGAGGTGTGGTCAGCTCCCTCCGACCAGCCCGGTGACTCTGCAGCCCCCTTCCAGCCTGTTTGCCATGGCACACCTAGGTCCATGTAAGGTCCCAGGATTTAGCATGGGAAAAGGAGAGCTGAGAGTCCGTGTGAGAACTTTTGCACTTCAGATGCAAAGGAGCCCAGAGAAGGTGCATGATTTACTGAGGTCACACAGCGAGTGGGTATCAGCCAGCCGAATGGGCCTCGGGTACCCACTAGAAAGGACCTTGGGGGATATCTCCAACTTAACTGGGCTAGATGAGGAAGCTGAGGCCCAGAGAGGTCGAAGGCCTTGCACAAGGGCACACGTATAGTAAGTAGCAAGGTCAGGATTCAAACCCAGAGCCTCCAAATCCCGAGGCTAGGGTTCTTTCCACTCTTTAGTTCTCTGTTCCTTTAAGGCAAAGGTTCCCGAACTTATTTGGCCTATAGCCCCCTTTTAAAAAAAATTGCTCAGCATCCTCCTTGGAAATCTACTTTCTTTAACTTCTTAACATTTTTTGAACTATGTGTCATTTCAAAAAAAAGAGAATTTTTTTAATGAGGCATCTTAAATTTAATAATTTATTGTAAATTTGTGAGTTTTTTCCTGTATTGAGATTTTGTTGATGCAATGTTGGGTCATGTAACTGTATAGTATCGTATTATAAACAAGTCATTACACACACATACTCCTGTTCCTGCCCATGCATGCTGGACTTCCTCACAATGGGCTCCACCCTGGCCTGCCAACACTTGCTTGTTAAGACCTGTTGGTGGACTTGACCACTGATTGATTATGACTTGCATTTTGTGTGTTTATGTGGAAAGTAATATACTCACTATGACTTTAACCCTGTTACAGAACAGATAAAACATGTACAGTTGGTTTTTCAGAATTTTCTTCTCTTCTTTCCTTAAGCTTCGAAGGCCCCCTCATTTTTATTCACACACCCCTCCCTCCATTGCACCAGAGGCTACTACTGTTCCACCCTGGATTGTTCCAGCCACTCAGCCAGGGGCAGTATTGCACACTTTGGGAACCTCTGCAAAAGCAAGGGAGAGAGAGAGATGATGTAGCAAGTAATTTGACCTTGGAATGATCTCAAGGTCTCTTTCATCTCTAGGAATGTTTTTGATTCTCTGGAAACTACAGGCCCCAGATGAACTCCATGAATTAACAGGAAAAGTCAGAATGACCTGGGTTTTAATTCCACCTCAAGCAAGCTGTGTGACCCTGGGCCAGTCACTTCATGCCTCTGAGCCTCAGTTTCCTCTGATATAAAATGGGAATAATAATAGCACCTACCCCAGAGGGTGGTTGTGAGACTCAAGTGAGATAGTGCTTGAAAAGCATCTTTGCTGACCTTAAAGCACCATAAAGATGTGAGTTTTTATTATTATCTACAGATTTTTCCCCTTTGTGATTGTAAATAACTGAGTCTAATGTACTTTGCAAGGCTGCCCAATTCCATACCAAGCAAATCTGATTAACAAGAATCTACACTTATGATGGGGATAATATAAGGCATGGCTATTTCAATTACATGTTGACTGACCCACCTGTTCTCTTAAATGGTCAACCCTCATGATTCCATTTAAAAACAGATTCTCCAACTTTTAATTTGCTTACAGCTTCCCTGGATTTTATCAATTGCCCCACCCCCACCCCCAAAAAGGTTCATTTCTCCTATGCTCAGTAATCACAATAGCCAACATAGCTCATGTCAGCTCTGTAAGGCAGATGGTGTAAGGATTGCCATCCCCATTTCACAGATGTGGAAATAAAGGTTAAGTAATTTAACCACGGTCATCCAGCTAAGTAAGTGGCGGAGCAGGGCCTGGAGTCTTGATCCTTAGAAATCAGGTTCAGTGATGGGGACCTTTTTGTCTCAGCTTATACCTCAGTTCCTTACTAGACTGGGTGTGGTTGGGTAAGGATGGGGCTTCAGGTCATGTAGCTCCTAGTTATCACAACCACCCACTCACACCCATTGAATAGCCCTCTTTCCACTCCCTTCCTCCCACCCGAAGCCTGATTATTTTTATCAGTAATCATAGATGCTTCCTGAATTTCAAAAGCAGCAGGTTTAGCCAGTGCTTTATTCAAGGTCTGAGGCCAAGTTACCCAACCACAAGTGAGGGGCATTTCCCAGCCAGAAGGATGGGGAAGGGGGTCGAATTTCATTGGCTGGAAGGGCTTTCCTCACCCAACCTTTAGGTGAAGAGTCACAAGGCTTGCCCCTGCCTTTCTGCTGTCTTTTCCCATTCCCACTAATCTGAAACCAGCATGGGGCTCCCCATCACTCAAAGACTATCACATGCTTAAATAGATCCGAGATCATTTATTCCAGAATTCCTTCCAGTGAAATAGAATGCAGCCCATCCATACCAAGCCTAGAAAAGTGTACATAAAGTCATAGATTATAGAGCTGGGAGGGACCTCAGAAGACCCTCCTTCATCTAACTTCCTCATTTTACAGATGAGGAAACTGAGGCAAACAGGGTTAAGTGGCTTGCCCAGGGTCACATAGCTAGTAAGTGTCTGGATTTGAACTCTGGTCTTCCTGACTCTAGGCTCAGCACTCTATTTATTATGCCACCTAGCTGCCTGTTTTATTTTTTTTATATATAGTCTTTATAGGCACTTAATAAATGCCACACCTGAGTGCCTTTTATTCAGTATTTTTATAAATCACCATAGTATGTATTTTGGGTATGCAGTCAATCCTCAACATTTGCGATTTTAACTTTGGGACTGCAGACATTTGGGTGATTTTATTAGTAATTTGCGATTTTAACTTTGGAACTGCAGACATTTGGGTGATTTTATTAGTAATCTCATTTTCACTTTCACGTTGAAAAAAATGAGAGGTGATATGTGCACAAATTTGTGGAGTGGCTGGTATCCTACTAGGCATTTCCCTGGTCTTGTTCACCCTACCAATATAAAGAGCTCTCTGTGCATTCATGGCATATTTTCATTGCTTGCCTTTAAAAGTCAAGTTTTGTGCTACAATTATGCCCCCAAAGGGTGGGGCAAGTCCTGTATGCCCAGGGGCTTGCAAAGTCTGTGTTGTGATTTAGTGAGAAAATAAAGGTATTGGAGAAGCTTCATGCTGGAACGGGTGTGCAGCCATTGTTAATGAATCAATGATTCATTATATCCGAAAAAAAAGGAGGAAACCATTGATGGTATTGTAGATTCATGTGTTATGAAAAGTGAATATTGTGGGGGCAGCTAGGTGGCGCAGTGGATAGAGCACTGGCCCTGAAGTCAGGAGGACCTGAGTTCAAATCCGACCTCAGACCAAACACTTGACACTTACTAGCTATGTGACCCTGGGCAAGTCACTTAACCCCAATTGCCTGAAAATAAAAAAATTAAAATTTAAAAAAATTTTTAAAAAGTGAATATTGTGAGATATTAGCACAAAAGGTCACAGAATTCTAAGGAATTACTAGCAAGAAAAAATGTTTTGCATGCTACCAGTTTTATTTTGTGTGCTGTATTTTATCGGTTTATTTGGTGGTTACTGTGTTAGGAAAAGTGAATATCATCAGAATTAATATTTTGTTAGAAAGAATTGTATGCAAAAAAAGTGTATTTTTCAGCAATCTCTAGCAAAAGATTACAGTTTTCAGTGGTCAAGGGAACCTAACTCCCTATTTGCTGTAGGTTCGATATATCAACATTCACATGACTTTTGCTCCACTTCCTAAGAACACTGCTCCCATGAAAGTTGAGGATTGACTGTATTTTATATTAGCTTTTGCTTGCATGTAAGAGGATATAAGTTCCTTGAAGGTAGGGACAGTTTCTCGTATTTGTATCCCTAAGAACCTAGCACAGTGAATGAACGAATGAACGAATTGGATCGTAGATTATCGAGAGAGGCTAGACAGGGCTGGGTTTCATATCCAGGCCTTGAGTCTACATCCAGCATTTTCTAGTGAACCCCACTGCCCTTTCCTCAGCCCCTGAGAGGTCCTTCTTTTATTTGGGAATTTGGAGTCAGACCCCTTCGCTGGATTCCCTGCAATTTCCCTGTGAGTTCTTTGTGGTTGACCTCCACAACATTCCTTCCTCCTCAGTACATAACCTCTCTTCCCTTCTGACTCAAAAACTCAGCCAGCCCCACATAGCTTCCCAGGCACATTTCCCTCTAATTCCATCCCTATGGAGCCTAACACTTGCATGTTGCCTTTACACACACACCATTAATTTCCCACCCAATCATTATCATCAACACTCCTTTAGACAGCAAGAAACTGCAATTCTCTTAGCGGGAGTTACTCCCATACAATCCATCGCCTAATTAGAAGGCCTTACAACTTCAGCCTTTAAAAAAAGAAAAAAGAAGTCTGTAATCAATGGGTTTTATCCCAAAAAACTGATCTAAAATAGATTTTTGCAAATCAAATTATATTCAAAATAGACTTGGGGAGCTTGCCGCTGAAAGGATTCATAAGCGACTCTAATAATAGTACATTCAGTTTAGGGGTCAGGGTTCTGGTCCAATATATGACACTAATTAGCCATGTGACCTTAGGAAAAACAGAAAAATCACAGAAGAAACCTTAGAGATTATATAGGATTGGAGTTCTTAAACTCGGGTCCTATGGATAAATTTCAGGCAGTCTGTGAACTTGGATGGAAAAAAAAATTACATCTTTACTTTGATTAACTTCTAACTGAAGTTTAGCATTTCCTTCCATTATCAGCAGAGGCAACAAATATTCTGAGAAGGGTTGCATAGATTGCCAAAATGCTTGGAGACACTAACAAGGTTAGCGATCTAGGCCATCTCCCTCCCAGATGAGAAAGATGGAAAGAGGTGACATGATTTGTAAAGTCAGAGAAATAGTAAATACTCATATTTACTCTATTTGAACCAGAATCTTTGACTCCAGAGTTCTTTTGTCTTAAGGTTGTGAATTTAAAACTGGAAGACCTTACAGTCATTTAGCCAACTCCCTTATTTTACAGTGGATAGAGTGGTAGGCCTGGAGTCAGGAAGACTCAAATTACTGAGTTCAAATCTGCCTCAGACACTTCCTAGTCCTGTGATCCTGGACAAATCACTTAGCTCTGTTTGCCTTAATTTCCTCATCTGTCAGATGAGCTGGAGAAGGAAATGGAAAAGCATTCCAGTATCTTTGTCAAGAAAACCCTAAATGGCATCACACAGTAAGTGTCAGAGACTGAATTTGAACTTAGGTCCTCCTGACTCCAGGCCAGGCCCTCTGAACACTGCACCACCTAGTAAGTGTCAGAGCCAACCCTTGAACCCAGGACCTTGGACTCCACCTTAGTTCACCAACCTGAGTTTCCTGATCTGGCATTTGGGGTGGGGGACTGGATCAGGTTCTCTGTAATTTCTTAAGCTGCTATTCTGTGAAGCTCACATCCTAACTCAGTATCATTCCCACTTAATTTAATCTGTTTTCTGAATCCTTTTCACGTGTCTTGAAATAAATATTGGGTGTTACAAGCAGAAAACAACTTGACCTTTGCATTTCTTTCTGGTTGCTTTATATACACAAATTGGCTCTGTGGCATCAGTAAATGCAGACTCCAATTTCCTCCTTCCCTCAGATGGATGTATTAGCCCAACATTGCCAAGTACGTGTAGACTACTTTTTCTATAGGTTCCACCAGTTTGTACTAATAATATGAAAACTTTTATTTATTTATTTATTTGGCAAAAGAAGCTTCTACTTCTCTTTACCCTCCCCTCCCCAAATAGTTTGGTTCAGTGGAGAGTGTTCTGATCAATACAAATAGGAAGGGACACTCAACTCTTGAATTTTCTCTGGTAATAGGTATTTTTAGTGAAATCCTAAGAAAATCCCCAAACCTTATTTTTACTAATAATACCATTCTCTGTTCCAGTCAAATATTTCTTCAATGGTTGCCAATAATAGTAACCCTCATTCAATTCAATTTGATTTAATTTCAACTCAGCAGTTATTAAATTACTTTTCTCTTCTCCCTCTCACCCCAAACTCTCTCCTCTTCTGAATTTCCCTATTACTTGTCATTGGCAGTACCATTGTCCCTGCCATCCAAGCTCATAACCTGTGTCCTCCACCACTGTTCACTCTCTCAAAGCTAGGTGGTGCCATAGTACACAAAGCACTGGGCCAGGAGTCAGGAAGACCCAAGTTCAGATTCAGCCTCAGATACTTCCTAGCTGTGTGACCCTGGGCAGGTCAACCAATAAATATGTACTCAGGGCCTACTATGTTCCAGGCTAAGCACTGGGGATATAAAAAGAGGCAAAAGACCGTCCCTGTGCTCAAACAGAGCCACTTAACCTCTGTCTGCCTCAGTTTCCTCAACTGTAAATTGAGGATAATGATAGTGCCTCCCTCCCAGGGTTATTGTGAGGATCAAATGAGATAACTCTAAAGGGCTCAGCACAGCGCCTGGCACACAGTAGGTGATTAATAAATGCTTGTTCCCCTCCTCTCACTCTACCTCTTGACACTTACTAGCCAAGTGACCCTGGATAAGTTACTTAACCTCTCAGTGCCCCAAGATTTCTGATACATACTGTCCGTATAACCCTATGTAAGTCATTTAATCTCTCAGTGTCCCTGGCAACTTTCTAAGGGTATATTTCCATCTAATATTTGTCTTCCTTGGCTCACCCTCTGGATGAAAATGCTAATAAGTCATAAAATTGCTTTAAAAATAGCTAAAGCTAGCATTTATATAGCACTTTAAGGTTTGCAAAGCACATTATAAATATCTCATTTGACCCTCACCACAACCCTGGGAAGTAGGTGCTGTTATTATCACGCCCATTTTACGATGAGGAAACTAAGACAGGCCCAGGGTCACACAGTTAGTAAGTTTCTCAGGTCATATTTGAACTCAGGTCTCCCTGAAGCCAAGACTAGCACTCTGTATGCTGAGCCACCTGGTGGCATGATTGCCTAGGGACCCAGTGATTTGGGAAGTGCAGAGGGTCCATCTGCCTTCTTCTACCTGGCACTGTTCCAATGCCTGGCAGTGGCCTATCTACTTTACGAGTTGGGGTGTAGTGAGTGATGAAAACTCAGTAAACTCGAATGGCTCCCTCTTGCCTCCAGGATGAAATATAAAGGCCTCAGTTTGGGTGTTAAAGTCTCGTCCACAATCTGGCCCACATTCCTGCCTTTCCAACAGGTAGGGCTGAACCTGGCCTGTGACATTGGTCTTGCTGTTCTGGGAAAGCAAATTCCATCTTCTGACTCCTCTCATTCTCATTGGCTGTCCCTAATGTCTGGGATAATGTCTCTCCTTACCCCCATGCTGGGCTTTTTTCCTCTTAGAGTGACTTCCATTCTCCCTCTCTCTCTCTCTCTCTCTCTCTGTCTCTGTACTGACCTGTTGAATAGGTGGGGAGCTTTGAAGGCAAAAGTCAATTGTTTCGATTGGGAGTCAGGACCAGGGTTCAAATAGGAGTTCCACCACTTAACTACTTGTTTGAAGTTGGGCAGGTCACTTAGTGTAAAATTGAGACCTCAGGGTCTCAGTGTCCTTATCTGTAAAATGAGGTGGATAGACTCTAAGGTCCCTTTCAGCTCTAAATCTAGGTATGTTGACATCCTCTCTCCCCATTTGCAAAGCTGTTTGTACGACAGATATGCTCAAAGGACCTTAAACCTTGTAAAGCGAGGGTTCCCAATTTTTTAAATCTCTAAATTTTCCTGTACTCTTTTCTTTGAACAAGCCAAGTCCCCAAGCATTTAAAAAATTTTTTTTATTAATTTTAAACTTAAATACACAATAAAAAAGAAAAAGAAACATGTTATAAACGTAAATACAAAATAAGAAAAAAAAAGCATTCCATCTGCACAGCAGAACATAAAAGAGGATTCAAAATATACAGCAATAAATTTCCATTTCAAAAAAAGCCTATATAATAAAGACTGCGTTGTATTGAGAGCTGTCCATCTTTGCTTTGCTTCCTTGTGAGTTTTCTTTTGTGCTGTGCACTTTTTACTTCCCTAAGCATTTATTAAGCACTGAATGTGTGCCAAAGCACTGTCAGGAAATAATGAAATAAATTCTAGAGCTTACCTGAACATGTCCATAAGAAACAAAATCATTTCATTAACTGTGATAGGATAATATAGTTATTTTTCAAATATTCCCTGTTTATGTTTTGATGACTTCACCTGTATAATTGATGTCATATTGCTTGTCTTCTCAATGGGTAGGGTAAGGTCTGGAGGGGGGAAAAATTTGGAACTCAAAATTTTTGGAAATGAATGTTAAAAAAGAGAAAAAGAAAGAAAGATTGGCATATTCTCTGTATCTTCTTGACAAGCTTCTTGTACCTCCTGGGGCTGCACCTATCCCAGGTGGGGGAACCCCTGTTGTAAAGCTTCCATTGTGTTTCCTCAGAAAGACCCAAAATGTTTTAAAGAAACCCCACAAAGGCTCTTGGAGAGCGAACTGGGGCCAGCATGAGATCAAACTGCTGCTAGAGGCCATCTTCAAGACGGACAAAGTCCACCAGATCATTTCGGGAACCGGTCAGAGAAAGAGCAAGCTCTGGAGAGAGGTCACCCAGACTCTGGCCGAGTGCCATGTGAGCTACACGGCCGAGCAGTGCCGCACCAAGTGGAAGCATCTCAAGACCCAGTTCCGCTTTGAACAGGCTCGTTACCTGACCACAGGAGCCCACTCAGACCCTCTGCCGCACTTCTATGAGGAAATGAGCACCCTCTGGAAGATGGCAGCCAGGTGCTCACCAAAGGCGGGGCCCCCAAAACGTAAGTCAGAAAGCTTGCCATGATGGTGAATTCATCTGCACTTGATTCTGTACAGCCTCTTTGCCATCTTTTTTAGGGGTGGCCCCCTCATACTTTTCAGAGAGCTTTAGGATCATTGATATAATGTAAGTTTCTTGATATATATAGTGCTTACTGTGTGCCAGGCACTGTGCTAAGTACTTTGCAACCATTATCTCATTTGATACTCACCACAACCCTAGGAGGGAGGTGCTGTTATTATTCCCATTTTACAGATGAACAAACTGAGGCAAAGTTTTTTTTTTTTTAAAGTGACTTGCCCTGGTCATAGCTAGGAACTGTCTGAGGCCAGATTTGAACCCGGGTCTTCTTGATGCCCGGCCCAGCACTCTATCTACTGCTACTGCTAAAAAAAATAGTAGTAATACTAATGATAGCTAACATACACAGCTGAAAGACTGCTGGGCCTGGAGTTAGGAAGACTCATCTTCCTGAGTTCAAATCTGGCCTCAGACACTTACTAGCTGGGTGACCCTGGGCAAGTCACTTAACTCAGTTTGTCTCAGTTCCCTTATCTGTAAAATGAACTAGAAAAGGAAATAGCATACCACTCCAGAATCTTTACCAAGAAAACCTCAAATGGGGTCTCCAAGAGTTAGTTGGACATGAACAACTGAACAACAACATTCACATAGCACTTACTGTGTGCCAGGCACTGTGCTACGTGCTTTATGATTATTTGATCCTGATAACCAAAGGAGTTAAGTGCTATTATTATCCACTCATCTTATAGATGAGGAAATTGATGCAAACAGAGGTTAACTGATTTGCCCAGGGTCACATAGCTAGTAAGTATCTGAGACTGGATTTGAACTCAAGTATTCCTGACTCAAGGCCTGGTGCTCCATCCACTGTGCCATCTAGCTGCCTCTAAGAAAATAGGAAAAAAGAAAGGAAAGAAGAAAGAAGTGTTTATTAAGCACTTACTATGTGCCAGACATTGCACTAAGTTCTTTACTATCTCATTTGATCCTTACAGCAACCCTGTGTTGTGGGTGCCATTATTATCCCCATTTTACATTGATAGTAGAGATTATATTTCATTATCTGGATTGCCAGTTCCATGCGCATGGTCCGGCACACAGCAGGCACTTAATAAGTGCTTGTTCAATCAATCAGACAGTATTCATTAAGTGCCGACTATGTGTCAGGCACTGTGCTAGGTGCTAGGGATGCAAATTCAATCCCAGCTGTCAAGGAGCTTGCATCAGTTTTCCCATTTACTGTCTCACAGTAGACCCCCCCCCATAAAGTAGGAGAAGGGCTATCATCCCTAGTTTAGGGATCAATTTGTACCCATAGAGTTGAATCCCTTATGGTAGAAACTGTATAGAAGGCCCTGGTCCTTTTTCAGGACTCTCTCTAACAATTTAACAAGCACTGGGGAAGCACCTACTCTGTGCAAAACAGATACCATTTATTTTCTCTTCTCATCTGTTGTTCCATTAGTTGTTCTGGATGAAATGGACTATTTCTCTCTGTTTCCCGACAGGGCCAAAACGACTTACCAAAGCAAAGACAGCCCTGCAACTCCAGAAGCAGAACAAGAAAGAGGGTAAGAAACAGGGGGGTAGGAAGCTCCTTAAGGACAGGGAATATTACTTCTTTGTCTTTGTGCCCCCAGGGCCCGGCACATAGTAGGTGCTTAATGACTGCTCATTTAATTTAATTGAACTAGGCTTTGGAAAAAACACATCTTTATTTCAAGTTTATCATTAATTTTAGGAGGATTGGATTGAGGGCATGAGAAGTACCAGAATTCAATAAACAAGTATTTAATAAGCACCTACTATGTGCCAAGCACCATAGAAGGAACTAGGGATACAAAAAAAACAGTCCTTGCGGTTAGGGAGCCCACAGTCTAATAGGAGACACTATACATAAGCTCACTGGCTAATAAGGGAGACATGTAAATATAAATATTATAAAGTTAATATAAATATAGTAAATATAATTCTATGAAGCATAAATATAGTTAATACAAATATACACAAAGTAATTAGATATAAAGTAGTTTGGAAGGGAAGACACTAGCAGTTAGGGGGCCTTTAGTAAAGGCTGCATGTAAAAAGTGGGTGTTGCCTGCGCTGCCTAGGGGCTCTCTGTGGTAGATACAAGGTAGAAGGGCATTCCGGGCATGGGAGAAAGCCATTACAAAGGTTCAGAGATGGGAAATGAAATGTCTTGAGTGAGGAACTTAGAGAAGACCAGTTCAGTTGCATCATAGTATGGAGATGAAGATAATGTCCAGTGAATCTGAAAGATAGGCTGGGGCCAGGTTGCGTAGGACTTTAAAAGCTAAACAAAGGAGTATATGTTTTACTCTAGAGGAATAAGAAGCCCTTTCATCTTATACTCATTTACAATCCCAGTGTCTCCATCTGTATGTGGTTAGCCAACAGACAAATCTTAGCAATGACCTCTGCATAATATGCTGCCTGCAAGGTTTGTCCAAGTCCTATTTGCACAGGTTCTAGTGGCTCAGCACCTGTGGGCACTGCCTAAATGATGCTCTTACCTCCCTTTCTAACTTTCAGAAATGCCTGCTCCACTCCCTGTGAAGCAACCTTACGATTCTGGCCCAGACAAGCCAGGTAACATTCTCAACAGGAATCTCTGTTTGAACTGAGTCAACCCTCTTAGCCACCCACTCTCTCTCCCAGGACACAGAAACTCAGGGAGGTCTGACCAGTAAACTTATACTTGGGGGTTGGAGGCTGTGATAAGGGGAAGGGTGCATCACAGCCCCAAGGGAAAGTTATTTGGTGGACTTTGGTGGCTGAGAATTTTTCTGACTAGAGCAGTATCTACAGAGGTAAAATGGAAAGTTGAGTCATTAACTGTCCAGACGGTACTCTGTCTTTCTTGTGTGTTTATCCACTCACTTCTCCTCCTCCCCCGTCCAATAGAACGTAAATTCCAGGAGGGCTGTGATTGTTCATTTTTGTCATTGTATTCCTAGTGCCTGACACAGTGCCTGGCACAGAGTAATCATTTAACATATTTGTTGAATTGATTCAGAAAAGGAATCGAGACAAAAATTCTCTTTAGTAGGTTTTTTTTTCGGCCTGAGTAATTCAGTTAATTACCTTAATTGACCACATCAACTTGCCTGTGTACATATGGCTAGAGTTTTTTCACAAAAAAAAGCCTCATTCCTTACTCCCTGAAAGAAATTGGAGAGAGAGACTTTGAGTCCAGGTGGGAAAACTGCCTTCCTCACTTTCTTTTTATAAATAAAGTAGGCTCTTTTTTTTTTTTTTTTTTGTTTGGCACATAGAGGTTTCTTGTTGCCTTTTACTCACCAGAGATAATTGGTGATAGATGATTGAAATAATCCATTCTTTCCTCCAAACCCAAGAAGTGTTACCTGGAACATGGTCGCAGCCTCCACAGGCAGTGACTTCCATCGCAGAGCATCAGTCCAAAGACAGTGAAACCAATAATGGTAAGTCCAGAATCCAAGAGGGAGTTGAACTGAGGCATGGCAGCATGACCATCTAAGATCAGTGTTCCAGCACAGCCCATGGCATGCTGGGTGTTCTCACTTGTGAGTGAGTTTCTCTTACTTTCTAGGGTTTGGTAGATAGCCAAGGGCCATACCCCAATCAATAATTAATAATAATAATAGCGTTTATATAGCACTTTAAGATTTGCGAAGTCATATATGTATGTATATATACATATATGTGATTTTGCAAATATATAATCTATATATGTGCATATATACATATACATACATGTATATTTTCATTTGATCCTCACAGTAACCCTGGGAGGTAAGTGCTATTATTATCCCCATTTCATAGTTGAGGAAATTGAGGCAAACAGAGGTTAAGTTGACTTACCCAGAGTCACACAGCTAATAAGGTCTGAGACAGGATTTGAACTCAGGTCTTCCTGACATCAGGTCCAACAGTGCCACCTAGCCTGCCAATTCTGGGTTCTCTTGGATGATGGGGGTGGGGGGTGCTTTAGAACAGTGGTGTCGAACTCAAATAGAAATGGAGGTAATTCAACTATACATAAGGATCCCTAGGGGTTGCATATTAACTTAGAAAACCACACGTTTATATATTTCCTTTTTTTATTAGTATGGCAACACATTAAAACCAGATAGGAACTACATCTGGTTAGCATTGCACTTGAGAGTGTTGTAGGCCCCATGTGACCTGACCCAGAGTATTCTAGACTTCTCTGGGCTTCACCTTCTCCATCAGCAACTTGAGGAAAGGGCCTGCGTTGGAAAATAATGTTTCCCCAACCCTTACCCCAAACACAGCATTAGTTATCTCTGTAATGGGCTTTGTGAGCATCATAGCAGAGACCAAGGCAGAATCTCAGAGCTGGAAGGGACCTTAGCAGTGGTCACCCAGCCTTTGCTTGAAGACCTCTAGTTAAGGGGAATTGGTGATTTTCCAAAGGCTTATTATCTCAGAAAACACAAGTGTCAAGAGTTCCACTTGTCCCCATAGGCCAGAACCAGAAGCAAATGGTGGAGGTTTCCAAACGATGGATTAACCTTTTGAACAGACCTGACAGAAAGGGCAGTGGGTTCCCTCAGGAAGGAGTATGGTTTTGCCCTTGTTGGAGGCATTCAAGGGGAGGCTGGAAGACCACTTGTCAAGAAGGGGTCCCTGCTTATGTTTAAGTTGGATGTAGGAAACTTCTGAAGTCTCTTCCAACTCTGAAATTCTATAACTGTTTCTGAATTTCCCACCTACTTTTTGGCTCGTGCCTGAAGTTGATTTATTTCCTTCCCCAAGGCACCCAACATCTTCTTAGGTCACACAATCAGTTAATGTCAGAGCCAGGCCCAGAACCCATGGCATTCTCACTACACAATGCTACAAGCTTGCTAACGACCCCATGTCCCAGAATCCTAGAGGAGATTCTACCTATCAGGAATGACTATTTTTCTCTCCCAGGAGTCAGCTAACCAAGTGGACCATGGTAGGCATCTGAGAGTAGACATAAAAGAACTTTGTGACCACACCTACACTGAGGATGAGTGTTGACTTGTCAAGGGGGTAGTTGAAAGTCTCATTTAAGAACATACTGTGTTATTTTCTGCTGTCTAACTCATGAGTACAATATTTTTCAAAATAAGTGCCCAAAGGAGTGGATGGATGTGCAGTGAATCAAGCAGCTTTAGAAAGACAGACACTGGAGGAAACAGGTAGGCAGAAGGATGGGAAAATAATGGGATGGATGAATTTTGTAATTAATGGCCATGTGTTTCCATGGAGCCAATGTGTTATGTCAAGTTCTTAAGCGTATTGAAACGTGGGATTTTTAAAAAATCAGTGACTATGATGTGCCCTTTGAAGAGCTGATTAACTTGGGTGTGGTAAAAAAGAAAAGTTGGAAATACGGGAGAGGGTTGAAGAAGTCAGTGGGTCTGTAGGTGTGATTCCAAAACTCCTTCCAAGCTGAACTTCCTATGAGCATTTTTCTTTTTCAGATTAGCCCTTGTCCCTGAACTTTTCCTCCCTCTTAGAAAACTATTTTCCATCCCTTTAATTATTAGTTACTCTTCTTTGGACTGTGATGCCATCAATCCAAAATCAATTCAAGCTCCTGCAATATAAATTTCTTTTTTTTTTTAATCCAAGGATCATTCTGATCATATCTGTGCCCTTCTGACCAAATCCCACTTACCAGATGAAGAAATATTGTCTCCTCCCTCACAAACAAACACTCAGCGCCCTCCCTCCCCAGCCCTCCTCTCATTCTTTTGTCACAGCACATCTGCTCCTGGGTAAACACTGACTGTCAGCACCTCACGTGGTTTGATTGACGTGGCTGCCAGTCGCACTTAGGCACAGAGAGAGTGAACATAGCCTCTACTGCACAGATAATTACCAGTTTCTGAGCATTCACAAGCAGCTGCTGTCAACAGATTTCATTCTGTGTGCACCAATCTTGCAAAGTAATGGGAAACAAAACCCAGCCTTGTGACATTTTGTGATGAAAAATGTTGGACTCTTTGATCAGAATGTGGCCCTGAGTCAAGGCAGCTGATCTACTTATCGACATGTCGTACTGGCTCCCTGTGTGACTTTGGGCAAGTTATTTCACCCTCCTGGGCCTCAGTTTATTCATCTGCACAATGAGCAGATTCCACTCAGTGACCCCTTACTTCCTTATGTTCCTAAGAGGCTGTTGGCCTGTTGCTATCTGCCTATGTTGTGTTTTCCATTCTTTTCGTGGCTGTGCAAGGTGGATGCAATTACTTAACCTCCCTGGGCCTCAGCTGTACAACTGGAAAAACAACACCAACTTGCTGCATTTTCTTGGTGGTGGTGGAGAATAGTGACCCCAAAGGGCCTCAGCTGTGTCACTTCCTGCCTACAGATTCCTTTTCTGTGAAATGAAGGGGTTGGACTAGAAGCCAGTCCCTTCAAGCTATGAATCCTATATGCCTGTGATTACTGAATTCTTCCTGCAACTACTGAAATACTAAGTGGGAATAATCCCACTACCTCCCTCCTTCCACCCTCCCCAGTGCTTCAGTGGCACAAGGGTCCACCTCCTCTAAGGGTGAAGCAGAGAGTAGTGTGGATTGAATTCACAGGAAGCTAGGAGGGGAAACACATTTAGAGAATGGAATTCTCCAAGGCCCCTTCCGGCTCTCCCTCCCCATTTGGGGTCATCCCAGAAGTCATCAGTCATCAGAGCAGGGCCTGGCAGTGTCTAGTCTGATGGTGGAAGAACAGCTGGGAGTGATAAGATTGGAGGGGAGGGTGCGTAATTAATTGGTGGTCCTCCTTTGCCCCAGGCCGGCAGACCACCAGGACAAGAGATAGCGTAGGTTGGAGGTGGAGGTCCAAACCTCCAGGCTGCAGCAGATGTGACTCCTCATCTGCCTCACCCATGCTCACTCTGAACTCCTGTTTTCCTCTTGGTGCAACTGCTTGCTCCCCTAATTACATCTGACACCTCTGATTCCCGCACATCTTAGCAGCCTCCTTCTTGCCATCTGTTCCCTGGCTCCCACGTCACACACACCTGAACACCAACAAAACATCTTGTCTGTACCGTGGCCTTGTGAGTCACACGTCTGGGTTGCTAGCAAAATTCTCGTTTGATATTCCTCGTAACCAGAGCCTGCCACAAAGGCGTATGTCCAAACAGGGAAGAAAAATGTGTAAAACTCAGCAGGAAATAGCTATCAGGGAGACAGCTGAAGGGTACAAGTCCATCCATGTCCTTGATAACCGCCAAACCTCATCCATGCCCTCCCTAGCAGAGCGCAGCTAAGAAGCCAGAGAGTTCAGATCAGCAACTGGCTTGGTAGTTTTGATTCTCACAGGAATCGCTTCATCTCAGTGCTAGGAGACTACTATAGAGCTGTCTAGTCTGCCCTGAGAGCGGCTAGGTGGCGCCATAGAACACCAGGCCTAGAATCAGGAAGACTCCTCAAATGTGGCCTCAGACTTCTACCAGCTGTGTGACTCTGGGCAAGTCACCTCCTCATCTGTGAAAGGAGCTGGAGAAGGAAATGGCAAACTGTGCTCCAGTGTCTTTGCCAAGAAAAACCCAAAACGGGGTCATGAAGAGTCAGGCAAGACTGACACGACTGAACGACAACAACGTCTGACCTTCTGGAGAAGTAGCCCCACCCGCTGTGACATGCCCAAGTGGTCATCTAGCCTCTCTTTAAAGACTTCCAGTGTGGATGATCCCATTACTCCCACTACCTCCCTTCCAGTCTTCTCACACCCTACTCTTCCCCTATACACTCTGGGGTTCGTGATACTCTTCTCCTGGCTGGTTCTTGAACACAGCACCCTTCATCTCCCAATTCTGAGCATCTGCCCTGGCTGTCCCCCATTCCTGGAAGGCTCTCCTTTGCCTCTGTGTCCTGACCGTATTCAAGTCCCAGCTGAAATCCCATCTTTGGTGGGAAGCCTTTCCCGGTCCCCCTTGCTGCTAGTGCCTTCCCTCTGTTGATTATCCCCAATATATCCTGTATATAGCTTATGTGTACATAGTTGCTTGCCTGTTGTCACCTTAATTAGATTGGGAACTCTCTGAGGGCAGGGACCATTCTTTGAATCACTGGTGCTTAGCACAAAAATAAATGTTTGTGGGATTGGCTTGCCCCTAGAGGTAGCCCATTCCACTTTGGGACAGCTCTGAATGTTAGTTCTTCCTTCCTTCGAGCCTGAATCTGCCTCTTTTTAGTTCTGCCCTCTGGGGCCAAGCAGAACAGATTTAATCCTCTTTCCATAAGACAGCTTTTCTGATACCTTAAGACAGCTCTCATGCTCCTCCCTTCACCACCCAAGTCTTCCCTTCTCCAGGCTAAACATCCTAGTTGCTTCATCGGACCCTCACATGGCTTTCTTGGTCAATGCAGAGTCCTTGGGTGGGAAGGGGTATTACTGCTACAGCATTTTTAAGGCCCTCTTTTAGTTCTTGTTTGCTGAGGTCTGAATTATCTGACCGCAATTTGGGTTTGTTCCATTGAAAGGCAATATGGGGCTGCTCAACTGTATTCTTCAGCCTTTGAAAGAACTAATAGTTATCAATGAGAGTATCTCCCTCACCTAAGCATATGCCTACCTGTGTTCATACTGGTAGGAAATGGACAGAAAAAGTCACCACTGGATGGCCAACCTTTTGGGGATGAGCTACCTAACACTTAGCTAGGCTAGTTTTCAGACAACAGTCAGTCATTCAGTCAATAAACATTTATTAAGCGCCTGCTGTGCACCTAGCACTGTGCTAAGTGCTGGGGATACAAAAATTTGTAACTTTGACCACATTCTAAGCTGTTCTAGCCTAGTGAGACCCCTCAGGGCTTAAATTCTACTGGTGCAGCATTTGAGAACCCAGGATCACACCACCATAGCCTGACAAGGCATCTGAGGAAGACTTTATACTGGCCTGGTTGATGTGCTTAGGAGGCAGCAAGACTTGAATGGAGTCCAAAGGACCCAGGTTCAAGTCTGAGCTCTATTATTTACTACCTGTGTGAAGGCATGTTAACCTCTCTTATCTGTAAAATGAATGGGATCTGGCTTGTTGCCAGTTGATAAGTACTCATTCACAGGTCATTTTTGCGCTCTTCTTCATTTGATACTTTGGAAGGAGATGGGCAAAATTCAACTGTTTGAAATGTTTCAAAAAAAAAAAGAATCAAACCATTGAAAAATAATTATAGCTGTTAACAATCAACCATTCTTTATGCTTTAAAGAATTCTGTTTTATATAAAAGCATAGCATCTCCCGTACTAAGAAACCATAGTACTAAGAAAGCAAACTACCTTCTCTACTAAGAAACCATATGACATATAAAACTGTGTGATGGTTCTTAGTATCTATTGGAAACGTCCAATATCATTCATGTGAGTTCTGTGGATTAAAGTAACAGGAAATTATTGGGTTTTGTTTTTTTTTTTAATCTCTGCCAGCTCTCAATCTCTGATCTGAAGGCCTAGATCAGCTCACACTGTGGCCTTGGCTGTGTCTTATTTCCTCATCAGGAAATAATTGGGAAATGGTGTTGTTCCCTGGCTCCCTGCATAATATGGGTAAAAGGCTTTCAAAGAAAAATGTTTTATATTTGCAAGAGCCCTCTACAGGGTCCAAAAGCCAGAAAGGACCAATTCTAAAGTAGAAGGGTAGGAAGGGACTGTTAAGAAATAACGTGATCCAGCCCTCTGCCTTTGGGCAGATGAATGTCTCCATCCTTTGGTCCACAACTGATTTCTTTTTTCCTAAGAGGTATCCAGTCATGGAGATTCCATAGGTTTTGATTACCCAATTAGCATTTATTGAACCCCTACTACATGCTGAAGATAAAAAGAAAAGGCAAAATCAGTCCCTGCTTTCAAAGAGCTCCTAGTCTAATGATTATAAGTAATAATACTAGCTAACATTTTTATAGCACTTTAAGACTTGCAAAGCACTTTACATATCTTTTCTCATTTGGTCCTCAAAACAACCTTCTGAGGTCGATGCTATTATTATTATTGTTGTTGTTGTTGTTGTTGTTATTACCATTTAAAGATGAGAAAATTGAGACAAAGACATTAAATGACTTGCCCAGAGTCACACAACTAGTAAGTGTCTGAGGAAGGATCTCAGGTCTCTGTGGCTAACTGCTGTACCATCTAGCTGCTGCTAAACTTCTCTAGAGAACCAGTCTTTGACATGGTTTTCCACTTGCCAAATGGGTAAATTATTTATAATAATATGGGACAGAAATTATTTATAATAATATGGGACAGAAAAGGGATATGCTGGCACCAACTCTGTGAGAGCTACTTGTTAAATTTTCAGTGTGTGCGTATTTACACTCCAGAATCAGCAAATGCTACAAGTCAGAGTTTTATTTATTGTTTAGTTGATTATCTAGACAAGAAATTAATATGCAAAATGTTAATAATGCAGATTAAACTTAAGCTTCCCCCCACACACAGCTGGTTGTTAAACATTTACCAGCACACCCCTTCACAGTAATTCACATTGATTTACACTTTAAGGTTAACAAAATGCTTTCCTCTTAGCCATCCTTTGAGGGAGGTCATTCTGGGTGGGATTATTATCCCACTTTGACAGCAAAGGAAACTGAGGCTCAGAGAATGACTTGCCCCAGAAGTAGGGCAGAATGACAAGAACTGGAACTGGAGCCCAGGTGTTCTGAGTCCTACTCATGTGCCTTTTCCCCTATATGCCATAGCAGTTGCCCAACTGATTGCCTGGTTAAATCCACACCCACTGGGTAGCATCCCTGAGGAACTTTGTGGTTATTGGATTTAATCACTCCTACAGGGAATGCACCACCATTGAGATCACTTGACCTCACCAGAGCCTGTATGGGACCCAATGCAGGTCTGACATTTATGGGAAATGATAGGATTCTATGATCTTTTCCTCCATCCACTTGAGCTTGGCTCCACTACTCAGAATCTGAGTAACCTTGGCAAAGTCACGTCCCCTCTGTGGGTCACAGTGTCTTCATTTGTGGAATGAGAGGGTTACACTAAATATACTCCCAGGTCCCCTCCAGCTCCAATTATAAACAGCTAGCATCTATGTAGCACTTTAAAGTGTGCAGAATACTTTACATAGATAATCTCATTCATTTCTCACAACCCTAAGGTGTGCTGTTATCCCCATTTTATGGAAGTGTATACCGAGTTTGTAGAGAGGTTAGGCACCTTGCCTAGGGGCCTTTCTATCATTCTGTCTACTACACCTCCTAGTCTCCATAGCTAAGACATATATCTCTGTAAGGTTTGCAAAGTGATTTATAATCTAATTTGATCTCACAGCAGTTCTGTCAGGTAGGTGACATTATTATCTCTAGTTTACAAATAGGAAACTGAGACTGAGAGAGGTTAAATGCTTTTGCCCAGGGCCACTCAGCAGATCCTGACTGTCTGAGTCAGGATTTGAACTGAGGTCTTTCTCACTCAAGAGTTCAATGCTTTCTACCCAGATGCCCCAAATCCTATGATCTATGTTTAAATTGTTATCCTAATCCTTAGATGAATATAGTACCTTTCCTATTAAACACTCATTGGTTTTTCCATGCACATTACCTTTATCTCATCCCTTTTAAATAAGTAGAGATGAGGGATTATCTCCATTTAGCTGATAGAAATTAGACTCAGAGAGAAGTGACTTAATTGTCCAAGGACATATGCAGTGTTCTGGCAAAAAGAAAAGATTCATTCTCTAATCCCGCTGCTCTCTCTCTCTCTCTCTCACACTCTCTCTCTCTCTCTCTCTCTCTCTCTCTCTCTCTCTCTGTCTCTCACACACACACACACATACACACTTTGTTTCATGGTGGGTGTGAGTGAGTAGGTTTCCACATCTAATAAATGAGGAACTTCAATGAAGAACAGGAGTTAAGGATGCCATCAGGGAAATAGATGATGGAAAAAAGAAGGTGGGCTGGTCATGGGTTGAGATGCAAGGATGATGGGGATAGTCTGAGTGCTCCAATGGAATCCTCAAAGTCAGGAGAAGGCAAGGGAGGCCTCCAGTATGTTGTGGCTAACTCATAAGAGGACCTGAATAAAAATCACCCAGGAAGAAGTAGGCATGCCTAGTTGTGATTGCTGTCACCTTGGAGGGTACTTACAAATTGATGAGATAACGGGTTCAGTTGAGTTCATGCCCACTTCAGATAAAAAGATAGCACCCCAGTCCATGGGATGGAAGAGAAATCTGTAAAGAAGGATGCTCTGGTTTGTTTCTTTTTATCCTCTGTGTCCAGGAGGTCCAAGATGATCTTGCTCTTCCTTTTTGTCCCTTTCCTTTACCCTGGCCACAGGTGGTCAAGGTCAGAGATGGGAGGACTAGGTCTTTGGTCAGGGTTGGGTGGGGAGAGGGGTGGTTGGCTGGTGCAGCAGGAACTCTTCTCTTAATTCATGCCTATTATCCCAGAGTCTGTGTTTTCTCTTAGCCCTTCAGCAAGAGAAGCCTGAGGTCCCCTGTGACCCTAGATACCAGCAGATTGGGGAGACCATGCTGGAGGAATGTAAGTAAGCAATGGCAGTGCTGGTTTTCTTTTATTTCTTTCTTTCTTTCTTTCTTTCTTTCTTTCTTTTTTTGAGACTCCCCCTGTCTAGATCACTGATGACAGATGTATTCTTTCTCCTCCTGCAGTGAGAAACCTGTCCCGAACCCAGCAGGAGATGTCTGTGGTCAACATGTGCATTTCCAGAGCCCTCCAGTACCAGCAAGAGCAGCTGATCCCGGGCATCCATCTCCTAAATCACAACATGTACCAGCTCTGCCTGCTACTGGCCAACCAGACAGAGGCCTCTCTCCACCCTGGGCGCTTTCTCCCTGAGATGATCAATCCCAGCGTTGTCTTCTCTGGATCTTCAGTTCCACAGCCTTATTCCTCAACCTTTGAGCTTCCTGGTGGTCCCCACCCCAAGTAGGCTTCAGTTCTCCCCTGAAATGCAGCTCACATTACCTTGGTTTCTTGGAATGCATTCTAGCTAGGTAAATTTCACCTGTTCCCCCTGTTTGGAAGGCTTGAAATAAAGGTTTGGATTCTGTCCCTCAGACTCTGCCTCTTTCATATAACAGAAGTTGACATTTCATTTGGCTGTAAAGTAGCATAATAGAGAAAACACTGAAACTGGAATCAGCCACTTACTAGCTGTGTGATCCTGGGCAAGTCACTTAACCTCTGTCTGCCTCAGTCTCCTCAACTGTAAAATGAGAATAATAATAGTACCTTCCTCCCAGGTTGTTATTAAAAACCTTAAGTTGTTGTTCAGTCATTTTCAGTTGTGTCTGATTTTTTGTGACTCCCTTTGGAGTTTTCTTGGCAGAGATACTACAGTGCTTTGCTGTTTCCTTATCCAGCTCATTTTACAGATGAGGAAACTGAGGCAAACAGGGTTAAGCTAGTAAGTGTCTGAAGCCATATTTGAACTCAGGAAGCTGAGTCTTCCTAACTCCAGGCCCAGCACTCTATCTGCTGAACCACCTAGCTGCCCACACAAACCTTAAAGCCCTATATAAATGCTATTATTATTACCAAGCACTTTCCATAGGATATTTCATTTAAGCCTCAAAACATAGGTATTGTTATACCTTTTTAACAGATAAATCAAGCAATCAACAAGCATTTATGTACCAGGCACCATGGTCAATGCCACAGATACAAAAAAAGGCCAAAACATGGTCTAGAGGAGCCCCTCAAGGACCTGCCATTCTAATGGCGGAGATAACACAGGACACAGACAGTGGAAGTGGGAGGTCATCGCAGAGGGAAAGCACTAGCAGCCAGAGGGACATCCAGAAAGGCCTCTTGAAGAATGTGGGATTTTTATCTGAGACTT
>NW_020954751.1:1223512-1226139 GCF_900497805.2 Vombatus ursinus
AGTAGGTGCTATGTAAATGTTAGCTATTATCATCATTATTATTATTGTCAAGGGTACATGGAAAGGGGCTGACCTTGGTGAGGACACCATAGGAAAGGAGGAGAGGACAAATGATGATGTCCAAGGCACTGGAGATGTAAAGAGGGAGCTTACACTGACCAGTCTCTATTTTCTCAGTTAAGTTTGAGGTAAAGTCCTCTGCTCAGAGGATGGACAAAGGGAATGTTGTGTGAGTCTCGAAGAAAGAAAAGTGGGGAGAGGTGTGGAAAACCACTTAAGGAGGAATAAAAGGACTGTAGTGAGGACCCAATAGAAATGAGGTAACAACTTTATGGTAGACCCAGTCAATATGATTGTCTGACTTCCACCAGCTCTGTTCAGCAGCAGAAGTGAAGGAGGCAGATGGTGGGAGGGTCTAGGGTTAGGGCTTAGCAAGACACAAGTGATTGCCACAGTGATAGAGCTGGGTGGCGAACAGGAGTCAGGAGGGAATTGGGTGGTAAGAAGTGCAGGAGCAGAAGTGGGAGACTGTTGCTATTGCAGCAAACTTCATTAAGTTCACAGAGGTCTGGGTTGGGGCGGTGAATGTGCAGAAAAGATAGGAAAGGGTGGATCTGAGAGACATCATGGAAAAGTATTCAGCAGGACTGATCTGTTATTTGTGATGTTTGAGTACAAAGGATGGTTGTGATGTGTGGGCGAAGAATAAAGACAGAACTAGCAAGAATTTAATCCTAGGAGACAGAAAGATAAAAGGACCCATTTGTGGTGATGGGGATATTCATGTATCTTCCTCTCCTAGGATCATAGAGGCAGAAGGGACCTTAGAGATCTGCTGTTCTGACCCCCTCATTTTACAGATGAGAAATCAGGTACTGAGAGGTTAAAAGTCTTGTCCAGAGTCATACAGACAGCCTGTAACAGCTGGGCCTCAAGCCCAGGTCCTCTGGCTTCATGTCCTATACCACCCACCACATCCTACCCCCTCCTGCAGAATCTCCTGTCTCAGGAGGTAGTGAGTTCCTTGTCACTGGAGATTAAGCAGGGATAGTGGGAGCACTTGGGGATTTTTAGAGAGGGAAGAGCTGGATCAGGTGACCTCAAAGGTTGCTAAAGTTCTAGGATTCATCCATTCCTTAGGCTTGTTCTGTCCTCTGGTCACATGAACCATCAACCAGGATATCACAAATCACAAACCACACCGCAGCCTGGATTCCTACAAACACTAACCTGGAGCTCAGGCAGCAAGGTAATGCCCAGCAAACTCAATGATGATGACCGAGATTCATGGCCCCTTCCATCTGAGAAACAATCTCTTCAGGGTTTTTTTGGATTCATTCTCTGACATTGACGGTTTACATGAGGGTACAACTCTTAAACAAAAAATACCTTTCTACCCAAAGCACAGGAATAGGAGAAGAGTAAGAAGCTCCCATAGTCTGCCATGAACCATTTGGAAATATTTTTGTGTATGGGTGTGTGTGTGTGTGTGTGTGTGTGTGCATATATCAAACACGTTAGCTGTTTGTGATTATCAGTGACTATGAGAAAGGCCTGCTCAGCAAGTTTGCAGATGACACAAAGCTAGTGGACAGCTAATATACTGGATGAGAGATTCATGATTGAAAAAGATCTCAAATAATGTGCAGAATCTATTAGGAACCTAATAGATATCGCTATAAAGTGCTACACTTGGGTTAAAATAAGTGACTGTTGGTGAAATAAAGGGCCTGGATTGCGATCGAGGGAGCCCTACTACGGTAAGAACCACAGTGTTGTAGCAAAGGACCTTTAATTGAATGGGGATAATACCCTATATGCAGCAGCAGGTGGAAACCCCATTGAGACCCTGTGAGTTGGCAGTTGGGGAAATCTTCCAGCATCACTGGCTAATTTGAGTAGGGTTTCAACTGACTTAATAAGGGTGCATTGCTTTATACAGAGCACTCCAGGGGACAAGCAGTGGTTTACAATCATTTCTTCAGGGGAAATTTATTCATGACACACTTAAGTTTAACTGGCATTATTAACATTTTCTCCCTAACCTTAAGTCTAGACAAACAACAAAACAGTAAATTAAGCCCTGGTTTGTGGTGTTTGCTGATTTCTTTTTCTTTTCTTTTCTTTTTTTTTTTTTTTTTTTTTTTGGTTAGGCAATGGGTTAAGTGACGTGCCCAGGGTCACACAGCTAGTAAATGTTATGTGTCTGAGACTGGATTTGAACTCAGGTCCTCCTGAATCCAAGTGTTTGCCAATTTCTGAGATGTAAATGCTCACTGAAAATGTAACAAATGGCTGGCCTGAGCTGGTTCAAGCTGGTTTCAGTGAACTCCTGTACGGAAAGATAGTCTCGCATGACTCTAGTTGTGCATTACCTGGCCGAGCAGGTGTTACATATAATTCCATTGCCCTGAGTCAGAGAGTGCTTACTGCTATAGCAGTAACTAGGGAAACTGAAAAATGTCTTTGGTTCCACCAGAGGTCCTTTGCTCACCTAGTGTTTCCATATAAATATTTCGACAAAATTCCTGTTTCCTATACCACCCAAGTAGAGGATGGGGAAGACATAGATGGATGGGAAGATAGATAGATAGATAGATAGATAGATAGATAGATAGATAGATAGA
>NW_020954751.1:1226149-1243820 GCF_900497805.2 Vombatus ursinus
GATAGATAGATAGATAGATAGATAGATAGATAGATAGATAGATAGGTAGGTAGGTAGGTAGAGGCAACAAGGATACCTGTATTAAGCACTTATTATATGCCAGGCACTGTGCTAAGCATACAAATAAAAAAGACAGTCTCTGACCTCAAGGAACTTATATGTACTCTAATGGGGGAAAACAACACAAAATAAAGCTGGAAATCAAGGGGGGAGGGGAGTGTGAGAGGTACCTAGTGAGTAAATGAAGGTTGGTAGACCTTTTCTTCCCAAAATGGAGGCTCCAGGAGGAACTCACCAATTAGAAAAAAGGCCCATCATGACTGAGGGATATTCCACTGTCAAAGGCCACAGGGGATGATGGATATTCTAGGGTAAGGAGGCCTCAGGTTCTGAGGGAGCTTCCAGGGGGAGATTGGTGTTGAAGTCACAAAAATCAGAGGCACCACCAGCAGGGGAATGAAGCTTGTTCAACCTGAGTCCTCCCCAAGACAGAGGCCACCAGTGGAACTCACAAATAGAAGAAGGGAACTGGGATGTCAGAGGGATGTTCCAAGGTGAGAATGGTCCAGGCATTGATGCATGTTCCATGGTGAAATGGCAACTGAGGCATGATACGGAAGTCCAGAAAGTCAGAACCACAGCAAGAGGAGAAAAACAGAGAAAGATAGACAGGCAGAGCAATTATTAGACATTTACTATGTGCCAGATACTGTTAAGCATGGGCGATTTAAAAATAAGACAGTTTTTTCTCTCAAGGTGGTTACTTTCTAGTAGGGGAAGACAAAATATAACGGAGAGTTGGAAAGAATGAGGGAAGATAGCTGTTGGGGAGCAAAGTATGGAGGAAGAACAGACAAATGAGCTGTAAGAGAATGAGCAGCATGGCTGGGACACCTCAAGATATGGTAAGATAGGGGCAGCTAGGTGGAGCAGTGGATAGAGCACCGGCCCTGGAGTCAGAAGGACCTGAGTTCAAATCCGGTCTCAGACTGAACACTTGACACTTACTAGCTGTGTGACCCTGGGCAAGTCACTTAACCCCAACTGCCTAAAAAAAAAAAAATATGGTAAGGTTCTGGGGACTGCAGAATCAGCATGTGCTAATAACGTGACCTGGAAGGCAGGAAGGCTCATAGGAAGCAAACTGTTCTTCTTAAGGGGACCAATGACATTACCCCATGATGTCTTGACTTGCAAGTGAACTAGGTTTAAATGAGGCAGAGTTGCACAAAGTTGTCAGCCTAAAGTTGCATTAAGAAAGGCAAAGGGTTAAGAATGAAATGGATAATAACTCTCCACTCTCCACTGCCCTAGTTAGACCACGTGGTTCTGGGAACCATGTTTTAGGAAGGATTTTGAGACCCTGGAGAGTGACCGGAGAAAGGCAACAAGCCTAGTGAATGAACACGAAACTGCGGCATGAAAGGATCCAGTGTAGGACCTGGCAGTATTTAACTGGAGACAAGAAGACTTAGGAAAGACATGATGACCATCTTTGAGGACTGAAAGGCTGTCATGGGGAAGGATGAAATTCATTTCTCTGGGCCCCAGAGGGGAGAACTAAAAGCAATGGATGGAAGTTTCAAGCAAGTGACTCTGGGTTTAGATAGGAAACGTCCTGAAGTTGGAGTTACCCAAAAAGAGAGAGTGATGGTCTCTACCTCATTGGAGGTAGTGAAGGAAATGCTAGATGGTCACTTACCAGCAGTGGTATAGGAGGGATACTTGTTCACATATGGATTGTACTAGATATCCTGTGAGGTCTCTTCCAACCCTCATATTCTCTGATTTCCCAGAACTGCTCGAAATTATTATTATAACTAATAATATTCTCCTATATTATTATATGATATGGTATATAAGAGTAATAATAATAATGGCACCCCACATTTATAGTATATAAATCACTTCACTCCAAACATTCTTTTGATATAGGTTAAGTGTGGTTATTCCTATTATGCCAATGAGAATAACGAAGCTCAAATAGGTTATTACTTTCCCAACATCATGCAACCGAGGAAGAACACTGGACTTGAGATCTTTAGACCTGGGTTGGAACCCCAACTCCACCATTTATTCCCTGTTTGGCCTCAGGAAAATCACTTAACATCTCTGGGCCTCAGTTTCCTCATCGGTAAAATGAAGGGATTGGACCAGATGGCTTGCATGGTTCCTTTCAGTTATAGGTACTACGATCTACAGATCTGTCAAACGAGGGAGCTTAAATGAGTGACCTGTAAGATCCCCCTTTTATTGCTGTTGAGTCGTTTCAGCTGTGTCCAACTCTTCATCATCCCATTTGGGGTTTTCTTGGCAAAAATACTAGAGTGGTCTGCCATTTCCTTCTCCAGCTCATTTGACTAGAAATACTAGAGTGGTTTGCCATGTCCTTTTCCAGCTCATTTGACAGATGAGGAAACTAATGCAAACAGTGTTAGGTAACTTGCCCAGGGTCACACAGCTCGTAAGTGTCAGAGGCCAGATTTGAACTCATGAAGACAAGTCTTCCTATCCATTGTGCTACCTAGATGCCTAGATGCTTGAAATACTTAGGAAGAAAGGAGGGAGAGAGGGAGGGAGGGGGAGGGGGGAGAGAGAGAGAGAGAGGGAGAATGAAAGAAAGGAGTGAGAGAGGGAGGGAGGGAGGAGGAGGAAGGAAGGAAGGAAGGAAGGAAGGAAGGAAGGAAGGAAGGAAGGAAGGAGGGAGGAGCAGGAGGAAGGAAGGAAGGAGGGAAGGAAAGAGGGAGGGAGGGAGGGAAGGAAGAAAGGAAGGAAGGAAGGAGGGAAGGAAGGAAAGAAGGAAAGGAAGGAAGGAAGGACAGAAGGAAGGAAGGAAGGAAGGAGGGAAGGAAGGAAGGTCCTATAAGGCCCATTTACTCAACCTGTGACTATTACTTGTTTGGTGCTCTTGCTTAAAGTTTATTCATCTATCTACATACATGTTATCCTGGAAGGTCCTTTCTAGCTCTAAGTCCTATAAATTTTCTCTAAGTAACAAAACCAGGACTTGGACCAAAGCATCCCAAGATCAGTCCACTGTTTCTCGTACGTTGCATTTCTGCAGTTGTCTTTTCCAGTTCTTCCTTTCTCAACAGGAGAATGCACTGTGAAGACCTGTGTGGAATGAAGACTCTTATAAGGAAGCACGATAGGATGTGATGTGAGAACGAGTGCACTGGCTAGCAGAGCTTCTGACTCAAGTGCCTCCCGGTGAGCAAGCAGCACTTCTCTGGAACTGAGCAATATGAGGGGAGGATTAAAACAGTTGTTCCGCTTTCTGGAATAGTCTCCAGGAAAAAAAAATTGATTCCTCCTATTGTTTTCCTAAATATGGCAAATGTCTGCTTTGAAGGATTGCAGGATATCACAGGAAGGCAGACTGTTCTACAGATGACAGGGCTTAGCTATAAATCTCTTCTTTCTTTGAATAAAAAGGGTTTGGACTATAGCATAGATAGAGAATGCCCACTGAAGAGAAGCTGGGGAAACAAACAAACAAACAAACAAGATGCTACTCGAAAAAGAACTAACAAGCATCACTGAGGCTATACTACATGACAAGCGTTAGCATGCTGAGGCACCGACGTCTCTGTGTGGTTGGAATGATGGATGCTGGGAGGTAGTGTGGTGCAATGGACTTAGCATCAGAAGGTCTGGCTCCCACTTACCTGTCATGTCACCTATTATTTCAAATGAAGGAATAGACGCAAAGCACTTTGCAAACTCAAAAGCACTATATAAGTGTTAGCTATTGTTATTATGTACTCATGGGCAAGTCCAACCACCTTGGAAACCGGTTTCTGCTCCATCAGCTGACCCTTCTATTGCCTCCCAGAGGGAGAAAGGAATAGGGAGGGAACAAAACCTTTTTTTTGGTGTAGAAGACCCCTTTGGCTGGCTGGGTGAAGCCTAGGACCCATCTCAGAATAATGGTTTTAAATGCATCAAATAAAATTACATAGAATTACAAAGGAAACCAATTACACTGAAATACAGTGATCAAAATCATGTTTCCCATCCAAAAATTCCTGGCCTACTTTGAAGGGCTGCCTTGAGAATCATAACTTTATAGCTGGAAGGGGCCTTAGGAAAAAATATATAGTTCTATCAGCCCATTTTAAAGATGAGCAAATTGAGGCCCAGAGATAAGAAGTGCTTTGTAAGCTCCTTGAGGACAGGGACTGTCATTTGCTTTCTTTTGTATCTTCAGGGCTTAACACAATGCCTGGCACATAGCAGTTGTTTAATAAAAGTTGATTGATTAATTGCCTGAGGATTTAAACTGAGGGCCTCTGGTTCCGTGTCCCAGACATTAATAAATAAGAAGAAGAAGAATAGCGTTTATATGACCCTTTAAAGGTTTGCAAAAAGCTTGACCTTATGTTAACTTGCTTGATAATGTTTGTAAAGCACTTTGTAAAGTGGAGAGCACTATAGAAACAAAGGCTGTTCTTATTACTCCTAAATCCAAGAGTCCCAATGCAGTATATTTGAAATAAAAATTTAAGCAAGTTTTTCTCCAACGATTTAAGCTGCCTCTTCTTTTTAAAATTTTCTTTTTTTATTGCTATGTACTTGATAAACACCAACGCACATGATCATTTCCATATACAAAGAGAACAGAAAAAGAGACTTGTAAGTGAATCTGCAAATCCCTATTATACCCAGCTTGGTGTTGGTGTTTTGTAAGCATCTAGTCAATTTCATACAATAATTCTAAAACTGTCCCGCTTCTCTGTGCCTCTTTCTGAACTTTCTTAAACTGTCTTCTGCAAATTTTTAAAAATGTTTCATCGATACTTTTATTCCTTTTTTTCCGCATCAATATTACTCCCCTTCACTCCCTGCCAGTTCTTCTCTCCACCTTGCTCTCCCCCAAAAGCTCTCTTATAACAAATAAGTATATTCATGAAAAAAAAAATCCTTACCCTATCCATGTCTGAAAACGTCTGTCTCATTCTGTACCTCCAGTCCCTCCTGCCTGTCAAGTGGAGGGAAGCATGACTCACCATCAGTCTTCTGCAGTCGAAGGTTCCAAATCCCACACTTTACCTGCTATATTTTTTGCATTTCAAAGTATGGGCTGGGGGGAGATAGGGAGGAATGATCCTGTGACCCTGGATTCAAAAAGGTCAGCTTTGGTCTTACCTTGTTGGAAACCAATCCTCCACATCACTTCTCACACATAGCCAAACACAGTGCCACAAGCAAGTATATCTATCCCTTCCCCTTGCAGCCCCCTTGTATGGGCTGTCTGCCCCCCTCCCACTTCAGTAGAATGAAAACCCCTTGAGGGCAGGAATTGTCATTTCACACAGTGCCTGGCATATGGTAAATGCTTAATAAATAAATATCTTTTCCATTCACTCATTCATGAAAGATGGGGAGAGAGTGTTAGATAAAGCAGTTAGAAGACAGTGCCCTCTCATAATCAAGCCGGGGGACACAAGGCATACAGACAAAATGCCTTGAGAAGAGCAATCAGAAAGGATCCACAAGCCCTTTCTATTTAAGCAGCTTCTGAAAGCCCACCTCCATCAGAAAACTTTCTTTGACTAACGAGAGAGGAAGAAGCAAGACTCATACTATCTTAAAACAACAACAACAAAAATTAAAACACACCTATAACCCCTGCTTACTCAATTTGTCGATGTTTCTTGTTTGATATGCTTGTTTAAGATCTGTTCAGCTATCTTTTGAATTGGTCTTATCTATTGTGAGGTGGAAACCTCTAGGAATAAGGACTGGGACCGAGATAGGGACAGGGACAGAGATAAGGTTAGGGCCAGGGACAGGAACAGGGATGTAAACAAGGATAGGGGCAGGGAAAGGGAGAGAAGCACAGGGACTGGGATGGGGATAGAAACAAGGACAGAGAGAAAGACAAGGACATAGATAGGAGCAGGGATTGAAACTGTGATTTCATTGGTACGAGGAATTCGATGCAGAAACTTCCTGTATCAATGCAGGATGGTACGTTCTCTACAATTTATATTCTCACAAGGTTGCCTAGCACACTAAGAGGTTAAGTGATCTGCGCAGGGTCACCCAGTCAGTATGATTTTAAGGTAGGACTTGAATCTGGGTCTTCCTGACTTCAGGTCAGTTCTGTAGCCACTATGTCACAAATACAGTCACTTTACAGAGTGTCTCACAGAGCACCACACCAAGCACCTAATCTATTGTTGTTATTGTTGTTAATGAAGAATTCAACAGTAGCCCTTGAAGGATATAGATATTCCAGGAGTGCCTGTTTCATAGAGACAAGAATTTCAGGTGGGAAAGGCCAGTCTGGGTCATGCTTATGTTTCTTTAACAGGATGACTGTCCCACCACAGACTCAATCTCATCATGTGTTATTATTCTTCCAACAGAAAAACCAAGAGCAAGCCAACCAGGAAAAGAGACAGCTTTAAAGCTGTATCTGGTGCTTTCCAGCTCTATCCACCCTTCTGTCGTGTGGCTCAGCCTCAAGGAGGATTCCCACTTACTCCAGCCTGCTTTGAAACCCACTGTCACTCTGTTCACTGCCTCTGGCTTTGCAGATGCTGTGGTTGGCTCAGCTCTTACTCACTGGTTCCATCAAAACAGGCTTTGGTCATGAAGTAAAACACATAAGAACAAGATGAGACTTTCTTTAAAAGCTATTTCCTCCATCTCCACATTGAGTTGGTGAGGTATGGGTACAATTAACTTGCAGTGGGTCAGAATAAATCTAATTTTGTCATTTTTTTAAAACCACATAAAGAGACTATGTGGGATGCTATTCAGAATAGCGGGATTCAAGTACTTCCCTCACTTATTAGCTGTATGCCTTGGGGCAAGTCACCTAATTTCTCTGACACTCAGTTTCCTTGCAGATAAAATGCATTTGTGCAAGGATCAAATGAAATGTATGTAATGCACTTTATAAGCCTAAAGTGCAGTAAACATTTCAGCTCTTAATCCACAAGTACGTCAAAGGAATGGTAATTGGCATGTAGCAACTCAGCTTCTAATAAATAGCCTTCAAAGTTCTAGGGGTACCCCTGAGGAGGCCAGGATTTTTTTCTCTATTCCCCACCCTCTCTGTTAGGGCCCAGTTATTACCACCCCAATTCCTCCTGACCAATTAACCTGAACTTTTACAAAGGGATATTTACTTTGAAAGTACAACAGAAGCAGAACCACAGCTACCTTCCCCCAATTTCTCAGGGGCATGCTCTCTCTTAAATCTCTAGAGAGAAGGCTCAGACTTAATGCAGTTCCTATAAAGCATTAGTCCTACCAACTTTACATCCCAATATGGCATCACCCCAGGACAAGTCCTCATCTCAGCTACCCCACTCCCAACTGGTCTTCAGGGGCTTCAAAGCTGGACTGTTCCAGGGGCTTCACAGCTGGACTGGCTGGCAGAAAATCCTGTCATGGACTCCATTTCCTGAACTTTGGGTGGCTTACTCTCTTTTACCATTCGAAACTCACAAGGTTGCAGTCAGTCTCCAATCTCCTTCTCTTAGAACAATGAGGCAGAGAACTGACTGAGACCAAGGCCACATTTCGATTCCCTTGACAGCATTGACTCTCTTTTCTCTCTACCAAGCAGGAAGGAGTCCGACCAAAAGGGAATACCCTTTGGTTGAATAGTGACTTTTGGATGCCACCCCCCCAGGTCTGCCCCAGTGCCAATCAATAGTCCGTCTCTTCATCACAGGGTTAGCAGACCAGGATCAGTTACAGAATACCTGTGCCTGCTCCAAAGTGAAGTTTGCACCAGCTGACCACTCTGCATACACGTCTAAGGACTGAACTTATTGGCCAGTTGCCTTTTATAAGTATATAAGTTTCCAAAAGCCAGTTCCCACAACAACACTCAATTCTCCTTGCATCAGTTCCCAAAAGTCTTTCTATGTCCCCATGAATTTTTCATATAAAACATTTCTTACTATTCTTTCTTTTAAAAAAGCTTTATTGATGACCTTTTTTATATTACTGCCACCTTTATATTACTGCCAGAGACCTCCTCTCCAAAAGAACTCTCCCTTATCACAAAGAGGTACAAGTGAACAAACATATCAGTCATATTAGCAGCTAGATGGCTCTGGGCTGGGCCTGGAGTCTGAAAGACATGAGTTCAATTCTAGTCACAGTCACTTACTAGATGTGTGACCCTGGGCAAGTCACTTAATCTCTACCTTCCTTAGTTTCCTTACCTGCAAAATGAAATAATAAATAGCACCTATCTCCCAGGGTTGTTGTGAAGATCAAATGAGATAATATTTGTAGAACACTTTGCAAACCTTATATATATAAATGTTAATTATTATAATTAACTATAATTTAATATGCATATATTAAGTACCTACTATGTGAAGGACCCATATTTTTAATGATGTTCTTAACTTGTTAAGTTCCAACAGTTAACTTGCTTGACAGAAACTGCTAGGAAAACTGGAAACCAGTTTGACAGAAACTAGGCATCGACCAACATCTCAAACAATATAACAAGATAAACTCAAAATGGGTACATGATTTAAACATAAAGGGTGAAATCAGAAGCAAATTAGGGGAGCATGAAAAAAATTTCCTGTCAGATCTGTAGATAAGGGAAGAGTTCGTGACAAAACAAGAGATAGAGAGGATCACAAGAGGTCATAGATAATTTTGATCACACTAAATTAGAAAGTTTTTGCACAAACAAAACTAATGCAGATAAAATTAAAAAGAAAGTAGGAAACTGGGAGTAAGTTTTATAGCAATTTTCTCCAATAAGGGCTTCATTTCTCAAATATATAGGGAACTGAGCCAAATTTATAAAAATAGAGCATTCTCCAATTGTTGTTGTTCGTCTTTCATTCTTGAAGAGGACCATGACATTAGGAAGATGATGCCATGACTTGCAGGTGAATTATACTTAAGTGAGGGAGGGACGTGCAAGGTCACCAGGCTCACTTTCTCCTCCAGGGCTATCTGGGTCTAGTGGCAAGATATAGATCAGGACTACTGGAGATGACCTCATATGCAATGGAAGAACTCGGCTTTTTTAAGCTAAGGCTTCCAACTTATAAAAGGTCAAAGCACACAAATAGACAGTTTTCAGAAGAAGAAATCAAAACTATCAATAGTAATATAAAAATGCCCTAAGTCACCAATAATTGGAGAAATGCATATTAAAACACTTCTGAGGTACCCTCCTACACCCATCAGATTGGCTAACATGATAGAAAAGGAAAATGATGAAAGCTGGTGGGGATGTGGAAAAATAGGTACCTTAATGTACTGTTAGAAGAACTGTATATTGGTCCAACCATTCTAGAAAACAATTTGGAACTATGCCTAAAGGGCTATAAAACTTTGCATACCCTTTGACCCATCAATACCACTACTAGGTCTATACCCTGCAGAGATGGAAAAAAAAAAAGAAAAAGGACCTAATTGTACAAAAAAAATATGTATAGTAGCTCTTTTGTGGTGGCAAAGAATTGGAAGCTAAGTGAATTCCCATCAACTGAGGAATGGTTAAATAAGTTGTGATATGTGATTGTGATGGGAATGCTACTATTCTATAAGTAATAATGAAGGGTATGGTTTCCAAAAAACACTTGGGAAGTTATATGAACTCATGCAAAGTAAAGTGAGCAGAACCAAGAGAACATTGTACACAGTAACAGCAATATTGTAATGATGATCAACTATGAAAGACTTAGCTACTCTGATCAATTCAATGATCCAAGACCAACTCCAAAGGACTCATGATGAAAAATGCTATCCCCCTCCAGAGAGAGAACTAATGAACTCTGAGTGCAGATTGAAGCATATTTTCCTTTACTTTCTTCATTTTGCTTGCTTTTTTTTTTTTTTTTACAAAATGGCTATTGTGGAAATAGTTTTGCGTGACTTTATATGTATAATGGGCATCATATTTCTTGCCTTCTCAATGAGTGGTGGAGGGGACCTGAAGGAAGGGAGAGAATTCAGAACTGAAAATAATTTTTTAAAAAGGATATAATTGAGGCACTATCTTCTTCATGAGGCCTTTCCTATTCCCCCAATTAGTAGTGCCCTCCCTCCCAAACTACCTTACATTGAACTATTTTGTATATATTTGTATAATTGTATTTATTAATTTTAATGCATATTTATATGTAATATTATATAACATAATACATATTTATATATGCTTGTTGTCTCCTGCATTAGAAGTAAGCTTATGAGCAGGATTTTTTCATTCCTTATATTTGTATCCCTAACACCTAATACAGTGCTTGGCACATAGTAAGTACTTAATATCTATTTGATTGGTTGATGCTAAAAAAAAAAGATAACTAGCATTTAAAGCAGCCAAAAATGTTCCTGACCCCCAGTTTCTTTGACCCTTGTTTCCCCTTCAAGCTTGGCCATTTAGAATAAATTCAAAAAGACTAGACTTGTTCCAATATTCTGGGCCAGTTAATTGGTGTCTAGAATGAGCCAGACAGAACACCATTTACTCTGTCAAGCAATCCCTAATGGAATGTTCATGATGTTCATGAGGTCGCTCTCCCAACCCAAGTTTGCTAATGATATTAGTCACTTTGGTGAGGCCAATAAAGGCAGAATAGGGATATTGATGCTGTAACTGACATCTTTCTTACATCTCCCATGAAGAAAATAATCATATACAAGGTATCTCATTTGACCTACAGCAAAATTGAGTGGCATCTACAACCCTTCTGAAAAAACCTCCAAAATAATTTCCTTTTAGAACTTATCATGGTACTTTGA
Organism: Vombatus ursinus; assembly: GCF_900497805.2. Taxonomy (NCBI): domain Eukaryota; kingdom Metazoa; phylum Chordata; class Mammalia; order Diprotodontia; family Vombatidae; genus Vombatus; species Vombatus ursinus. The sequence goes on from NW_020954751.1 coordinate 1,236,893, forward strand.
ACAGGGTGGTATAGAAGAAAGAGCACTGGACTTGAAATCATAAGACCTGGGTTCTAGTAACAGCTCTGTTAGTTTTTCTAGGTAAGTTATAATTGTCTATAAACCTATATTTTTTGTCTTCTAAAATACCATATTCTAAGCTCTCCCCTCCTTTACGGTAATGGCTGCTAAATCGAGTCATTCTGATTGGCTCCCCCGTATTTGAATCCTTTCTTTCTGACTGCTTTCAGTATTCTTTTCTTTGACCTGGAAGCTATGGATTTTGGCTGTAATGTTTCTGAGATTTTTTATTTGGGGATTTCTTTCAAGAGGTGATCAGTATTTTCTTTGTATTTTCATTTTGCCCTCTGGTTCTAAGAGATCTGGGAAGTTTTCTTTTATGACTTCTTGAAATATTACAGCCAGGCTTTTTTTATGGGGGGCGGGGTGTCACAGTTTTCAGGTAGTTCAGTGATTCTTAAACCACCTCTCTTTGATCTGTTTTCTAGAACAGCTGTTTTTTATATGAGTCTCTGCACATTCTTTTATTTTTCATTCTTTCACTATAATATTTTTATTGTCTCATAGAATTTTTAATTTCTGTTTGATTCATTCTCATTTTCAAGGAATCTGTGACTTGGGTAAGGTTTTATATCTCTTGATATAAGTAATTAATTCTCTTTATAAGTCTTTCTGTTATAGCTTTCACTTCTTTTTCACTTTTCCCTCTAGTGCTCTCATTTTTTCCCAAATATTTCCTCTAGCACTCTTATTTATAAATCATTTTAGCTTTAAAAAACAACAACAAAAAAAACCCTCTTGTTTCATATATCCCAGGAATTCTAATTGAATTTGTACCTAAGTTGTGATTTATTTGGGGCTTTGCTTAAAGCTTTTTTGGAGTCTTTTTAAAAAGATATCTTTTTAAAGATATCTTCTGACTTTGAGCTTGAGTATCCCCCTTCCATAACAGTTCTTTATGGTAAGATCCTTTTTTTGTTGTTTGTTTATTCTTCCAGTCTTACTTTCTGACTTCAGAATTTGTGTTAAAGCCAGGTTCTGCACACATCTGGAGGGAAGGGCTGGGTCATGCTTGGTCCTATTTTGTGTCCTCTTGGGTTTAGCTACTGCATTATTTTATTCCAGGAAGTCAAGAACCACTCAGGCTGAGGACCTGCAAGATTTCAGGGTATCCAAATCAATATGGTCCAAGAAGAAGTCTAAGCACTGCCTCTCTTGTCTGAACCCTGCAAGTTTCTGAGATGAGTTCAGATCTGAGCAATTCAAATGTGGGCTTGCCCAAGTCTAGAGGTCTAGACCATTGTTGAACTCAGCAACTGCCAGCCAGCTGGAAAACTCCACAGGTTCTGAGTGACAGAACTATAGGCTCCCCTTTAGTATAGGCATCCCACCTTCATATTCCACTGCTGGCTTCAGACTGGGCTTGGAGCTGGAGCTGAGACCCTGCTCTGCTCCCAGGGTCAGAACCAGACAGCTGCTACTCCCAAGGTCAGGCCCCTCTGTGTTGGATCTAGGATGTCTTCTTGGTGAACAGCCACGGGCAGGTCCTAATTCATCCCCGAAGCTGCTTTTCACTAGACCCTGTTCCCAGTACCCACATACCTCTCTGTGTCTGTATGCTGACCTAGGCATATATTTTATTATAAAATATCATAAAATGACTCACTGTGATTTTTCCTTGGATTTCCCCATCAAGACTCAGAATTAGTGAAATTTCTAGATCCTTGTGGACTAGTTGTGGGGGACAGCTTAATTGTATTTCTTCTTTCTACTTCACCATCTTGGATGGTCTCTGCGAGTTGTAAAATACTTACTTCCTGACTTCAGGAAGCACCTACCAAATACTTATCAAGACATGACCTAGTGGTTAAAATTATACATTAGAAGCTGATATCTTTCATGAACCAAAGACAGCAAATCCCCTCGTCACAATTATAGACCTCAAAATATCCTAGAGAACTCAACTAATAAACTATATTAGAACCAGGCCACTACCATAGACTGGCCTACAATTTCCCCAACATTAAGTTGATCCATTAAAAAAACACTTAAGAACATTTTAATAAGTATTGCCCTACCTAATGCTCATAATCTTCAAGCCCCATGGAACAAAAAGCTTTTATCTAGATGTCGAAATCAAGAACATGTGGGAACAGGAAAAAGGGCATATCATCCCTTCATCCTGTCTATTACTAGTTGTACCAAGGATGCTTTCAGGGAGTCTACATAATCATAATAATCTTTCAAAATATAGAAACCCAGTAGAGGAAATCAGAATCATGTAGGAATAAAATGAGGTATGTATCATCCCCATCATCCTGTCTGCTACTGGAGTTGTATCCAAGATGATTTCACTGAACCTACACACTACAGCTTACATCCTAATAATGTTTTTAAACTATAAAAAATGCTTATTTCATCCATCTGAGATCATCTGTAGAATATTAAATATAAAGTAGTAATAGTAGGATAGTGATTTGTCCTTTTCCCTGGACTCTTTCTATCTGAACTCTATCAAAAAAGATGAGAACTTTCATTAAGAAAAAAATTAAAAATAGCTAACATTCATATAGGGACTTCAAGGTTTTCACAGACCAGGATCAGCTGTGAACTGAGCATAAACTCTAACAGGAGCTAGACCTTGGCCAGGGAGTTGAACTAAACAACTTCTAGGGTCTCTCCCAGCTCTAAATCTATATATTTATGTCTCCTGAACAAGGATCAGACTGCCTGAGGGTGGAGGGGCTCATCACCATCTTATTTATTCTCTAGCAGATATGGTTTGAGGCTTTTACTTTTTTTTGTCACATCCATTCATGAAAACTGTCTATGAAGGACAGTAGAGGATGGGTGGGGACGGATGTACCCCATGGTTGAAATAATGGATCTTTGAAATGTGACAGTTTTTATGCAAATTCTTTTTACAAAGATTTTTTAAAAATCCATTCCAAAGTGAAGACTGTCATGTTTAACAAACGATCCTAGTTCCAACTTATCATGGTGCACGTTGTAAACGCCAACACCCTTCAGTTATGTACACATGCCCTTCCTTTGGCCCTGTATTGTCATCGAGCCTACAGGAGGCTGCCACTGATGTTTATTGGAGGCTTGATAAATAGCAAAGTCCTACACTTCATGTCCTCTGTGAAGACGCATGTTCTTAATCACCTGGTCCTAGGGTTTCTCCCAAGGCCTTCCGAGCGTCTTCTGCCTCCTTCTGAGGCAGAGTCAAGCCACAGTGTCGTTTGCCAGAACTCGGGCATCTGAGTCCTCAGGATTTCCTGCCCCTGCTGTTTCCGGTTCAAAATTTTGTCTCTGCCTTTTCACCCTAATGTGCTTCCTGCAGAGATAAATGACAAGAGGGAAATATCGCTTCCCTCAGGGACTTCCCATAATCATTTCACTGAGGCCCAGGTCCTGAAGGTCCCTTTAATAGGAAAAAATGGTTGCTACTATCATAAATCATCCTTGGGTCTAAGAGGAGACAGAAGAACACCTGGGACACTGTCTCCATCTTCTCTATGGGTGTTTTTTTTGTACAATGGCTGGCCTTGTGCCATTAAGGAAGTTAGCTTATCTTTCAAGAGATTATATCAAGCATTTTTTATAGAAGAAAACTATATAAAGCACTTCCACAAAATGCAAACAGAAGGAAAAGAACAAAGAGGCTCGCTGATGAGTCTGTCTCTCAGATCTTTCTGGATGCCATTTTATGAGGTCTTTATCTCCACACTATGTGGTCACCATCCTGGATTTCCTGTGTTAGGGGAAAAAAATCCAGGTAATGACTGCAGAAATTTTTAAGGCTAAATTAGATTTGGGAGGGGTGGAAGAGAAGAGGAGCAGGTTGGCTAATATGTAGCAGATCCCAGTACAGTTACCAAAACAGGATATTTTTAGTGTCTAAGATGTATTTACTAGTTTGTTTTTCCTTAAAGAGACAATGTGGCAATATGGAAAGAGTGCTGGACCTGGAGTCAAGAGGCCTGGGTTCAAATTCTTTCTTAGATATTTACTAGCTATATGACTATGGAAACACATGAAGTTATTTGACTTCTCAGAGCCACAACTTTCTTATCTATAAAATGGGAATAATTACACAAACCTCAGAAAACCCTAAACAAATCTTCAATATTTTAAATTACAGAGTTAAAGGGCTGATCTGCACTGATAAAGAGAGTTTCCTCATTGAGAATTCCCTATGCCAATGAAATCACAAGTCTAATAAAGATTTAAAAAAAAAACAACTCAGTACTTTATAAAAGTAAATAATTATTAACTTGCACTCTTGAAATTATGTCTCTGTCTTTCCCATGGTCTGTATAGTAAATACTTCTGGCATTTAATAAATGTCAAATAATTATCATTTCTCATTATGGTTTGCTTCATGAAGCATTTGCCTGATTCATCCAGGTTCCCTCCAGTTCTCAGAAGATCTTACAGATAAAACACATATTTGTTGAATGAATGCTATGACATGACATGACCTGGCATAATTGTTGTCTTCAAGTATTTGAAGGGGTATTCAAGAGGGATCAGACTTATTCAGCTTTGCCTTAGAGGACAGAAACTGGACAGATGAGTAGAAATTACAGAGAGACAGATCCAAGCTCTAAAGAAAGAAAAAAAAATCTTGATAATTTGAGATGTTCAAAAGTGGACTGCTTTGGTAGGTAGTGATTCCCCCATCATCAGAAATTTTCAAGCAGCAGGTCAATAAATATCCCACAGTATCGTAGAGGGAATGCCTGGTATAGTCTCTGATGAATTAGATGACCTCTGATGTTTCTTTCAACTCTCAGATTCTGGAAATCTTTATTTTGGTGTCTTCCTACCTCCTAGGAATACTTGAGCTCACAGTCTATTTCCATTGCATACTTTTCATCTTGTCCCACTCCTGGATGGACTTTCTTTGCTTTCCAGAGCATGAGAGTGAACTATAATAAATATCTCTAAGGACTGAATGATTTACTCAATCAAGTCATCCCAACTCTCTTAAAGTAAATGGTAAGAAGTAGGAACAAATCTCAATCACTCAATCATAGGCTTTAGACTAAGGACAAAAAGTGCTTGGATCTTAAGTCTCTTGCATAAGAAGAGTGTTCAAATAGATCAAAGAAACTTAGTCAAATTGTTTGTTCAAGGAGTAGACTATAAGACTTATTAAGTGAGTCGAGAACCAAGGGTGGTCCAGAGATTGACACAAATGTGGTACTCCAGCTAAAACCCTGAGAAGGAACTGAGTGAATGGAAAAAAGAAGCCACAGCTCTGACCTTAGCCTAGGTCTCCTCACCCTCCCCACCCCTTTTCCTTGTTCTGTCTAATTCCAGGATCTGAACAGTGCTGTTTTGTCCTTAGGATATCAGATTTGACAAATGGAGAAAACTCAATCTCATAGAGGTTAAGTATCACAGGCCAACATTCAAACCTGGTTCTTCTGACCCAAAATCCACTATTTCTACTGAGCCACAGAAATAAAAAATAGTACATACAAAGATTTTAGCAGGCTAACTAAAGATATTTTAAAATGTGAAAATATTCCTTCACTAAACCATCCCTGCATTCCTGGTATAAATTCCACTTGATCATAATGTATAATCTTTGTAATACATTATTATAATCTTTTAGCTAATACTTTATTTAGGATTTTTGCATCCATATTCATTAATGAAATTGGTCTATAATTTTCCTTCTCCATTTTTACTCTTCCTGGTTTAGGTATCAGTATCATATTTGTTTCATAAAAAGAGTTTGGTAGGATCCCTTCTTTGCCTATTATTCCAAATAATTTATTTTACTAACTGCATTTGAAGAAGGGGGAAGAAGGAAGAAGTGGTGTTTAGTGCTTTGTCAACAAGCTAATGGTATTTCTTAGTCTTAGCCTATCAAATAAAAGTCCTGTCTGAGCCACCAGTCCTTTTCCTCTGTTTTTTAACATTCATTTTTTAAAATTTTAAGTCCCAAATTCTCTCCCTCTCTCCTGCCTATCCTCAACCCCTTGAAAAGGCAAGCAATATGATATCAGTTATTCATGTGACATCAAAACATGTTTCCATATTAGCCATGTTGCAAAACAAAAAAGAAAGAAAGAAAAATAAAGGAAGTGAAAAAAAGGATGTTTTAATCTGTACTCAGGATTCATCAGTTCTCTCTCTGAGGTGGATAACAATTTTCATCATGAGTCCTTTGGAATTGTCTTGCATCATTGCCTTGATCAGAGGAGCTAAGTCTTTCACCAATCATCATTACAATATTGCTGCTACTGTATACAGTGTTCTCTTGGTTCTGTTCACTTCACTTTGCACGAGTTCATATATGTCTTTCCAGGTTTTTCTGAAATGACCTGCTTGTCATTTCTTATAGCACAGTAGTTTTCCATTACATTCACATACCACAACTTGTTCAGCCATTCCCCAATTGATGGGCATTCCTTCAATTTCTATAAATATTTTTCTACATATAGGTCCTTTTCCCTTCCTACCAATCCTTTATAAGGCAATATGGTATAGTGGAAATAGCATCAGATTTGGAGTGATAGAACCTGGGTTCAAATCTTGGTTCTACCACATACACATGCCTCTTCACCTCTATAAGTCTTAGTTTCCTTATCTGTTCAGAGAGAAGTTGGACTAGATAATCTTTAAGGTCATTTGTAGCTCTAAAATTCTAGCCAACTATTATGCAATGTGGCCGGAAGCTTAGACTACCAAGATCTCAAAAGAACAAAGAGGAAGTATGCTGGGGCAGCGAGGTGGCGCAATGGATAGAGCACTGGCCCTGGAGTCAGGAGGACCTGAATGTAAATCCAGTCTCAGACCAGACACTTGACACTAGCTATGTGACCCTGGGCAAGTCACTTAACCCCAATTGCCTCACTTAAAAAGAAAGAAAGAAAGAAAGAAAGAAAGAAAGAAAGAAAGAAAGAAA